>NC_068553.1:3962257-4262257 GCF_026212275.2 Microplitis demolitor
TTCAGCAGTCTCCCATTCTTAAGGTTGATAAATAGCCCGTAGTGCGAGAGGAAATCGGCCCCGATGATGGGCTTGGAGACGTCAGCCAACACGAATCTCCACGAAAAGTCTCGTCTCAGTCCGAGATTGAGTAGGTCGCAATGGGCGTACCGTTTGCCGCGGGAAGTTCATAACTGGACTTCTTACACGGTCCACGGAACAATTTACGCGGAAATACACATAAATCGGCGCCGGTGTCGAATAAAAATCGGATACCCGACTCGCGATCGCGAACAAATAGATGGCAAAATGTTACTGGGCGAGTGTCATCGGCCGCCATTAACGACTGCCCACTCGTTTCCCGGGGTCCATGTACACGGTTTCGTGCACTACTGTGCCTTGTTCACGAAGATCCAATGATACCAGCACATACCAGCCGGACGCACGCCGCGTGATCGTGACCGTGACCGTGATCGTTAACTTCCTCTATGTGGCGTCGGAGACCTACCTCTGGGAGAGTGCGTAGAATACGATGTCTCAAAAATCTGCCCGAGGATCTGTTTTAGCTGGTCCTTCATCTCAGCCATTTCGAAGCGTAGCTGCTGTACATGGACAGCTTGGTGAAACTCTGGTGCTGCTAACGTTGATGTCTCGGTGATAGCTGCGCGCGGTGCTAGTAACCCGTAGACTATGTCCGAAACCTCGGCCATGTCCATGATGGACTTGTCTTGAACTGTGGCCATTGTCGGCTTGATTTTCTTGGGAAAGCCACGCATCCACAAAGTCTTGAGCAGCTGGTCTGAGATAGCCGTCCCCGCGAGTGCTTGCAACCTCCGGAGATACTGCGACGGCTTCTCATCTCCCATCTCGACGTTACTCAATAACTCTCGTGTCTTTTCATCTTGCGATGTACTCAACCGCTTTATTACGTTCACCTTTAGGTGCTTGTAAGGATCTTCCCCAAGTAGCTGCATCAAAATATCTCGCAACTCGTTCGCGTAACGCGTTGGTATCGCGGATAAGATGCTGAGGTACCTCGTGCGACTGTCTGCTAGACCGAGGGTCTGAAGATAGTTCTCCGCGATTGAGAACCATAACTCGGAGTCCGATGCGTTAAACTCCGGAAAACGTGGGGTCTGCGCGATCTCAATTCCCATCGGCGCGGGTTGCGCGGCACGGTTCTGCTAGATCTCGTTCTGCTGATTCTCGTTCTGCATCGTTCTTACACGCACGTAAACACGAAAATTATGAAAACGAAATTGATACGAAATAACCGGAAGTCTAACCCTATCGCACAATAAAACATCATTATTGTTCACAATCTTACCACACGGTTATACCGAATAAAACATAAATAAATAAAACTAACCTCGTCAGTCGACCAATTACACTAATAGTAATATCGTAAAAAAAAAAAAGAAAAAAAAATCACTGATTTGTCTCGCGTTTCAAATCACGTCGGAGTCACCACTTTGGTGACTGGATATGGTTAGGTGAGTTTAAATAAAAGAGTTGATTCACAAGATCTGAGTTTTATTCGTTGTTATGTCACCCGGAGACGGTGTGCTCGGAACGGGGAGTCAGGACGAAGTGTCATGGATGTCGATGCAGGGCCCTCACCTCAGGTTCCCAGATCAGGGTTGTAGAAGGAGTCTGCGGGTTGTAGTAGTAGGAGTAATGACGTAGGAAGTGAAAAATAACATAGGGTATCGAGTAGAGAGTAGAGAGTCCAGGTACGGAATTCCAAGTCCCGAACCGTAGGAGACCAGCAATAAATCCAAGGGCCCACGGATCCCGCTTGCGTTGACCAAACGCTCGCGGGTCCATAATCCCTTTGGGTTTTATTGCCTGTCGTAGAAAGTAGGAAAGGAGCAATAAAATACAGATGTTAGGGAAAAACCCGAATCTTTGGAATTGGGAAATGACATAAAAGAGGAAAAGGTTTTGCACGATTCGAATTTACATTTTATAACTTACAACTAGTTTCCCGAGCAGATATGTCTCTCACACTCACATTGTAACGACACACATGAATTATTATTTATCAATAACTAATGGAAGAAATATTAAATTAGTAGTAACCATAGTAAAAATAGTAATATTCGTAATAATCATTATAGTAATATTAACTCATAATAATAATACTAATAATAATTATATCAATATCTCAGCTATAATTAATTATTGCTTGCGGTAGGTAGGAGTGGGAGACGTAGTCCCTACACTGTACTGATTGTAAATTTATTTCTAAATAAAAGAAAAAAGTTTAACGTTAACTCTTGGTGAATTTTCCATGAGGTTGGTTATTCTAATTAAACGAAATCAAATATTTTCATAAACATTAGAAATTAGTAGTACTAAAATGATATATTTTACTCTAAAATACCATCTACGAAGTAAAACGTAAATATAGTTCTTCATATAATGCAAATATTACAGATATAGGGCTTTAATGTGAGAAGCCCGTAATACGACATATTTTTTTTTAAATTAAATGAGCGTTGTGAGGCGTGCCCTTTCTTGGATAAAGGTTAGAAATAGATTGACGTATGAAGTAAAGAAAGGAGAATAATTAAATGTAATTGTGTTCTTATTAAAAAATAGTTTAATTTTTTTATTAACAAGCAAACAATAAATCATATTATTTTTTTCTTTTTAAATGTCAAATTCACACCCAGCGTTTCGGAATAAATTTACCTTTTCCATTTTCTGTAATACTTGAAACAGAACAAAACTCAAGCTCTTCAATTCTTAAACATTTTATACAAGATGTAGTGGTTAGACCACTCTTATGAAAATTGAAAGCTTGATAATGTTCATCGTAGTACGCGTAATTGGAAATATCTTTTAAGATCACGTACAATTCTTTATTACAATTCTCGATTATTGTAACGACTATCAACAATTGCGGCCCAGATGTATTCGGTAACATTTTTATTGTGTTACGTGTTATTTTTCGATTCTTGAAAGTAATGGAACTAACTTTATCAATTACATCATGCGGATTAATAGGCAAGAGTGATAAATAAATGTAAAATTCAGGTGTATTTCGAGCAACTTTCAGGATCGATTGACCTTTCTCATACAAATTGTTGACAGAACTCCTACATCATAACCTGTAACTGAATTGAAGCTGGTGTTTGACAGCCACTGTTTTACATATATTTTTGCGACTTGTTGTAGCTTCAGCAACAACTTTAGCATTTTGATTTTTATGCTCAGACCGCGAAATTCACATGTTACATAACGGTTCGAATAATCTTATTATTCGAGCGTAATGAGTTAAATAATGGTGTTTAGGCTTCAGACTTTGTTCAGGAAATAATTCAACTCGTAAAGTTAAATATTCTTGTATTGATATTTCTATAAAATCACACAAGCTTTGTAACATGATGGAAAATTCGACATCGACTCGTGGTTTGAATTCATTTCAAATAAGAAATAGTTACCGGATGAGCAAATGCTAGTGACATCTAGAAAAAAAAAAATTTTTGACTTTAACTGAGCCATCGATCGACCGCATGGATTGAAACGGGAGATCCGGACTAGACGCCGTACTGAACGGTCACGTTTTACGATTCGAGACATTCGACCCGACCAAACGAACAATTTTGATTACGACTCTTGAACAACGTGAATTTTGTTCTATAAGAACAATCCGAGTGATTAACGAACAATTCATTGCGATAAGTAAAATTTTTTTAACAAATAACCGCCGTCGTGAACAAGCGAATAAGCCGAAGCCTCGGCACGAGAACTGATCAAGTGTACGACCGATTGATTTGGTTTTATGAACAAGTGCAACGCGATTTGTGGAAATAATAATTAAATTAATGATTGATTGTACGTCCTAACTGTATGATAGTGAAATTTCACGCGTTACCGAAATAAAATATTATTTTATATTTTATTTTATTCCAATCGAGCAATTCCGAGAATTACGGATTATTTCCTTCTCATTCGTTGCGGCAGCCGAGTCTTGCCATGTAAAAGACTCTGACGTCACCGGTCGAGTATTTCGTTAAGAACTACGTCGAGTGTGTTGATGAAATAAACGACGAGTTTTTTTTCTTTCGACAACTGACTGTTATTTTTTTTTGCAAAACTGACTGTTTCCGATCAACTACGTTTGTTTATACTTTGGTTTATATCGAGTCAAGCCGACAACGGCATTTATTATGTTTGTGTAACCGACAATTTGTGTGAAACCGATCAGTTATTTTGTCTATTGAATATACGATTAATTTGTTTAATTCTGATCACTTATTTTATCGTAATTTTAACTGCCTGACCTTTCCCCGATCCGCCACCCTGAGCCGAATTTTTTTTTGTTTTGATAATTATTTATTTGGTGATTATAAAATCACCTGGCGCCCAACTTTAAAATTTTGAACAAGGTTGTCAAATAGTAAGTGTACTCGGACTTCACTCCGGTAGATCCCCGGTGGTGAAAAACCCGTTATAGCTTTCATGTATTACTGTAGACACAATGATATCTAATATATTTTTAAATAAAATTACAAGTTTCCAGTAACAGTTATCAACAGGAATCCAATCACCAATTAACACTCCTAAATTCTGGTAAAGACACAAAGTTTCAGCAGCAGACATCTTGATGTATTTTTTACTTATTTGATTTTGTTTAATTTCAATAGGTTTATTTCGGTTCTCATCATCACCATAATGTATTTCTCGAATACGGTTATTTAAATCGGACAATGTAAACAGTTTTTCGTCAACAATAAATTTATGCAAAAGTAATCCCAAGTCATACTGAGCGACTCTTTCCAGTATATCGTGCATATAATCTACAGTCATAAGTTTAATTGTAGAAGTCGACTTTAGCCCAGCAAGCGCGGATGGACCAGCTATTCCTGTTTTACTAGGATCATCAAGTTTTAAACCGGCTTCATAATTAATATTAGAACGAATAATGCATTGTTGTTCCTCAAGAACATTATTGAAGTCCTTTCGATCCAGGAGACAAAATCTGCAAGGATGATTTGCGCTAAAACTGCCAACGAAACCAAGAACCTGATGAACAGCCAAGTTATCACCAATCACTCCCACTAAAGAGAAATAAATCTGAACAGGACTAGATTTCGTTTCTATTGTTATTCCAGTTTCTTCTAAAAATGTGAGTTCTTCAACTATTTTGACTAAGATAGTCTCCAAAGATACGTGCTGTAAGTCTCTCGTCCGAAATAACGTTGCTAAAAATATGTTTTCGGTTTTGGAACGAAGATTCGGAGGTAAACATGGCAGGGTTACATAGAATGTCCCGTTCTTTCCGAACCCTTTATGACTCCCTAACGGATTATTAGTCTCGTAATCATCTTCATACAGAAAAATGGGAAAAACAATTTTATCACCAAATGTTGCTTTTTTTTCAGGCTTCTCCTTGAATGACGTTTGTAATTAATTCATTATTTTGTTCTAAATGATTTATATATGATAGAGTATTGTTAAAAACATCTGGTTGTTGAACAAATTTTTGAAAAACACTTCTAAGTGGTATAAATTGTATCGTTACATCTTTTTTCCCTAAAGTAACGGTAGAATTATTTGTTATATATGCTTCCTTAACTCCAATGGATATTTCTTTAGGAGGAATATAAGTACCACTAGATTTAAAAAATTCAAGGCTTTGTTGCTCAGTCTTAAACAGTTGGAAAAAATTTAGAAGTTTCGTAATCATGTGTCTATAGACGGTGATATTGTGCGGATTTTCACCCAAAAATGTTAAGCGGTAAATTATCTGATTTGATAAAATTTTAATACAATTATTATTTAGAAAAACACAAAAGTCATTTATAATATCTTAGACTCGATTATGGGTCAAGTCGGGATAATTTAACAACTTTGATACGAAGTCAGCAGCGCTGTTATTTAGCGTCGATAAAAATTTGTAAGGGGCCATGGCTTATTTTATTTTAATATTCAAAGCTTTTTCGAAATAGGTAAACGCGTTCTCGAGTGAAACGCCAAACTTATTGGTCTTGACGTTCATGCAATACACAAGTTTTTGAATAAATAACCACATTTGATGATCCGACTTTGGATATTGGCAATTAGTCGAAAAGAATATCTTGTAAGTTGCGTCCAAAGAAGTTAGTGCTGAAGTTACTTTATATTAAACGTTATAAACTACAACGTAATAGGCTTCCGGTGAAACCGATGAACCGACGAAAGTGATAAAAGGCTGTAAGCTTTCACTTTTTTTTTGACAATGAATTCGTTTTTCTTCGATACGTTTGTCAACGTCAGCTGCAATCTACATGTAAAAAAAAAAAATAAATTATTAATTATTGACAAAAAAATCTGGGAAATTGTTTATTATAACAACTGATGAAAACTAACCTTTACTAGTAAAATAAAGTCATCCAATTTTTTGTAACTTGCTTCGTTATTCTCTTTATTAATTGTATTAATTTTTCTATGCTTTGGAGTCGACTTTTGAGCTTTTTTAACTTCCCGCTAAGAAAATCGACGATTTTCAAAAATTTCGGGAAGTTATTGTTTTCAACCCGATTTTCGATAATCGAGTTTTCATCAGATGTCGACGATTTGAGGTCCTAGGAAGCTATTCTGACTATTTTCAGAATGATGTCCGAGTGTGTGTATGTATGTATGTATGTATGTGTGTGTGTGTGTGTGTGTGTGTGTGTGTATGTATGTAAACTCTTGGTAACTTTTGAACTAATGAATCGATTTGGATGGTTGAGGTGGCAATCGAAAGAGCTTGTTGGCCATCAACTTTCCTAAAAATTTCAGATTATTTGATGGAATAGACTCGAAAATATTTGCGAATTACGAAGAAAAAAAAAATTTTTTTTTAGTTTTTTATTGATTTCTCAAAAACGACTTATACGATCGACTTTAAAATCTAATCAGCTCTACTACTCAATAAAACGCATCGATTGCCATCTCAAACATCAAAATCGGATAATTCGTTCGAGAGTTATCGTGGAAGAAAGAAATGGTGAAAAACGGTTTTTTCTCAATATTTTCGAAACGACTGACGCGATCAATTTCAAATTTTAATCATCTCTAGAATTCAATAAAACGCGCCGATTGCCATGTCAACTATCAAAATCGATTGATTAGTTCAACAGATATCAGCGTTGAAAAGTTAAAAAAATAACATTTTATGTTATTTTTTCCGGATAAATCATAATATAACGTACTAAAATGTGCCTGATATCATACCAACTCATTTTTTTTATGGTTTCTTTTGATCATATAATGTCATCGAACTTGGTTTTTAGTTTGAATCGTATTATCAACCAAAAATTCGATATAACGTAGTTTTTAATATTTTTATCGGATATTTCATATTTTATTGTTTCTTCCATGAGTCAAAACTTATTTAAATCTTGATTTTGATCCCTGAAATTGATTTCTGCCTCAAAACACTTATTTTACTGAACATAATCAGGAACTAAATTTTAAAAACCGCTTCATTGATGATTTTCGATTCTTAAATTTTCAAACTTCAGCATAACAGGTAACTTGTTACAGCTTGAAAAGATCGTGAAAAAACAATTGCATGTGATAGCATTTTCGAGCTCGAAGAGCTCGAAAATATATCTACACTAATGTTTTCGAGCTCTTTAAGGTCGAAAACAGCGGGAAGTTTTGGGGCTGGCCCGCAGGGTCAACCGCCAGACCGATTTTTTCTGAAGCTTTTAACGCTAAAGGCAACAATTGTAAAATTGCTGCGTCCTTGTCTTTTAAAATCATTCAAAATGTAAGTCAATATTAATACATGCTAGGAAATATAAACTTATAGCATAGGATTAAGCAAGATTTGAAGCAAAGACGATGACAGTCGAAGCATAACGTCGTTTTATTTTATCCCTTGCTAATCAACGAACTATTTTACACAGTAAATTTACCATCTGTTTTCAGTGGTAGTTTTTCCAAGATGTTTTTAGCTCCTTCAGCAGTGATATTCTTTGAGAAAATAATTTTTTCTAATTCACAGCGTAACGATTTCCACTTCTTGTTGATATTTATATTTACAGTTGGAAATTTTTTACCGACGTCAGCGACAATCTACAAAAATGAAGCTATGATTTTTAAGAATTAAAGTATTAGAAAAACAAGGAATAATTCAATAAATACAACAGTTTTACGGACCAATTCTAAGCCAGTACTTCTTTTTGAACACGTGTATTCTGTAAAGTCCCAGAGGTCTGAACCCCCTCTGCTTTTAATTAATTTTTTTCGTGCTTCAAATGTCAAGTCCCAAGCTTTTAAAATTTCTTCCCAAGAACTTTGATCTTGCTTTAAAATCAATAATTGATGCTCTACATAATCACCTTAAATTGAATAATTAAATTAATTTTGAATTTCCATTCAAATTAAGAAAAACAATGTAATTAATCAATATATTTTTACTTTACCAGTTGAATTTTTTGCAGAGTTTAAAGCTGTAGATTTCTCAAGATAAACTAAAAGACCAGAATCGACAAAAATTTTTCGCATGTAATTTATCCTTTGAACAAATTTACCAGCAGCGTTTATTTTATTTTTATTGTCCGAGATAGCCGGAGTATAAGAAATACCCGGTCTTTCTTTGAATTCTTTCGCAACTTCTTCAGCTAGATTTACCAATAAATCTGATGGCACTTTACAAATTTATAAATTATTTAAAAGATGGGAATTACAAAGTAAATTGTATCACCAACTCATATAATTAAACTATATGCAGGGTTGATAAAGTGAATAAAAATAAAAATAAAAAGGAAATTAAAACATGCAATAAAAGGCGTCTAGCTTACTCCAATTTTCGTAAAGGATTTTCAATAGAAACATTATTTTTTTTTAAAATAAAAAATAGCTCTCTGTTAATAATAATATGAGTTAAGCTGTTTCTCATTGCACTGTCTAAGGACTCAAATTTTTTGTAATGGAATAGAATTACATTTCCCTCCACACTCGTTTCTAAAAATGAATGTAAGTTCATTCCACTAGGTGCGAAAACCAACGAGTTAAGATCAGTGTTATTATGACATTTTGAGCATTCCAGAGTAAAATGATTTGACTCTAGCGTATTTATCATATTTTGACATAGCTCTGATTCATCAACTTCAACAACTTCACTCATAGTATCTAAACCGCATTAAAAAAAAAAAAAAAAAGGGAAAGAAAGAAAAAAGTAATCAAAAAATGTAAAATAATCTGCAGCCAAATTAATTAACACAAAAAAAAATTGGTATTGGAATTATAGTGTTCCTAAGATTAATAACATAAATGAAAAGTAAATGAAACAAAATAATCAAAGATTGTTTAAACTATTTAAAAAATCATAAATTAAAATATGTTCGATTCTATTTTTTGGGATTATATTAAGTAAAATGATTTTGTGTTCGTGAAATACTTATTACTTAACCTCACAAAGTCAACACAGCATACCATACATAAACGACTATTAACAACATTTATAACATGTATATACTTACCTAAATATTTATAAATCCAATCGGTATTAAACACTGAATGTAGATAAATATTAAATAATAATTAAGACGACTAAATTTACGTATTCTTTTTACACACACTTGTTAAGCATCTAAAAGAAATTTTACAATCTCAGACCATACTGACTCGCTTGCAGCACCCGAATGGTTACGGTACGAAACCGTAACTATTCGTGTGACATACATTAGTCAGTAGTGTACTCGAAAATCGTCGGCTGAGAATTCTCAAGACATTACTTATTCGTGTGCTGCACCCGAGCCATTCATGTGCATCACCAGACTGGTTACCGTGCTCCGATTGTGGTGCAGCACCACACTGGTTACTGTGCAGAACCTGACTGAGTCGTGTGCGCACATTACTCAGTCGGGTGCTAACTCAATTTTCTTTCATTTTTTTCTAGAACCGTACTGAGTCGGGTGCGGAACAGTAACCACTCGGGTTCTAATCTTTCCGTGTAGTAATTAATGTTTTGTGAAGAATTTGTAATTAATTATAATCTTAAGCAAAACTGTGTGATAATTAAAAAAGAATAATGAGATAAAGTACCCAGTAGCCGCTCATAAACCAGTACCAACTCACTCTGTGTATTTGTATATCCATATTTAATAATGCAGATATACAAATACATGAAGTGAGTAAGTACTGGTTCGTGAGCAGCTACTGGGTACTTTACCTTAGTTGCTTTTGTATACCGAAATTGTTATGGAAATTTTACGTTCAATTATTATAAATATTTTTTACGATTTAATTAATATTCCGAAGTCATTAATATACTATAAAATATTTTTAATCTACATAATTTTAATAATTTTAATCAAAAACGTGTGATGATTAAAAAAAAACTATTGTCTTCGTGAACTAAAATTGTAATAGATTCAAATTTGATTATTATAAGTATTATTTATGATTTCATTTATATTAAATAGTCATTAATGTATTTTTTAATATATTATTCAATATATTTTAACTATCTACATAGTTATTCGACAGCGAGTAATAATTTAACATAAATATAATACTTACTTTTAAATCATTGCAATTGTTCATATAATTATTATTATTTGTTAAAAGAATAAATTTTTATCTTATGAAGTACAATTAAAAACTGATTAAAAAATTAATTAGAGCTTGTAGTTGAAGTGATTTTCAAAATTGAATATAATATTATCAATATGAATATTAAGGTGACTAAATTTTAACAATTACCAATTTATCAATAACAGTAAACATTAATGTTAATTAAAAATTTAATCAAATTATCATCGGAACAATCTATAAGTGTTTGTATTGAATGACAAGTTACGAATAAATGTTTTTTCTATAGGTAATATTTTAATTTTTCATCCGCTCTGTTTTGTATTTAAATTTTATTATTTTCGAATAAGTGTTTTAAGTATTATTTATTAAATTCATTTATAATAAAAATCATGGAAATTAAAAATAATCAGTAAGAAAAAAAAATGTTAATATTTTTTTAGTTTATTAATACTCGAAAAGCGTAAAAAATTAATAATACATCCAGTTTGTGATACGAAAATTCATGATTTGTTTATCACAAAATTTGCAGTCATCTTTTTTTTTCCTAAAAAAAAAAAAAAAGAAAAACTGACCAGGAAGTTTCGAACTCCGTTTTCGAGTAAATTTATTATTAGTTTACAATACACATTTCCAGCCATGCTTGCAACGCTACTTCGTGATAATGAAAAACTACTTTGGTTAAATATCCAGTAAAATACTGATGGTAAGTTGGTAAAGTAAGTAAAAAATATATTTCACCGGTAAATTCTCTTCCCTACTCTAAATTTAAACTTGATCATGCGCAGCTTGGTGCATACGCATCGACTCTATCCTGCCGTGTGTCGAGAAGACGGCCGCCATTATCTTTCGCTATATACATTCTACTGATAACACGTGTTATATTTAATCTTATCATTTTGCGCTCATCTTGAGTAAACAATTAAAAATAAACGGTTAATTAATTTAACCACTCATCGAGCTCCATAATTATATAATTATTAATATAATTTCGTCAAGAGAACTCAAGAAATTAATTTCTTAACACTCACGGAATTCAAGTGATCAACGACGACGTTTCTGAAGAGGTTACTTCGAAAAAACCCACTTCAGGTGAATCATTATTTATCAATTATTTATTTCAAGTGCTCATAAAAATAAAAGACTCAATATCATAATTTATTAATTATCAACATGCTAAATAATGTAATTAAAATCAAATTAAATTCTCGCTCGGTTGCCTCTGCAATTATGCTACCACGTGTTCATAATATAAATTCAATTCAGTGAAATTTAGTATATACTTATTCAAATCAATTAAATTAAGTGATCAATAATATTATAACTCAATGAACTCAAATATTTATGCATTTTGTACTATTTTAAATAATCATTAATTGTTCAATTATTAACTTCGCTCGGTAACCTTTAAGTTCATGTTACTTATTATCATGACATTTTTGCAATCAACTCAATGTTCGAATATATTCAAATTAATTATTTCAATCATTTACTCGAGCTCAATGTTATAATTTGCATTCAATCAATGACGTATTCATGAGCTCAGACAACTAACAGTATTAATAATTTAAATCAACAATTTAATTGTCTAACCCAGTGATATTATGTGCTGTGACAAATAAAAATATTGTTATATTTTTTAATATGCGTATTTTTCTAACATCCTAACCATCAACCAGTCCTGGCATGCATTTATTTAATCATTATTACAACATATACATATGTTTTCCAGATTTTATTCTGCAATTCCCAACAGAAAGAATCAAATCAGTTTTATTTAATTTCAAATAAAAGTTATCCGATGTAAGAACATTTATATATGAAACATTTTTTTTTCGTGGGCTAGGAAGAGCAGGAGAAATTCATTCTTGAACCACTTAATTTAAGCTTTCAAAGACAAGAATGAAAACTTTTGGTTTTAGTGTCTATCTTATACTTAAACCAGTCCATAATTATATACATGAAATTTCGTCGATTTGCCTCCATGTTGGCCTTTATTAGGATCGGAAAGAATAACGGGTAGTTTGGCATCATCACAAAATTCACACCAAAAATACACAACAGAAGCGTTTTATCATTGTTTTTTTGTTAATTCTTTCCTTTCCATCAGAAAAAGATCGTCTCACGAGATTTCAATTCCAGTTAATGGCAGAACACAGAGAAAATATGTTTAATTTTACCGACACCAAAGATAATAACTTAGTAAGAAATCTTGAAGAAAAATTTCCAATGGAAATTTTCAGGCAAGCTTTAGAATATGATTCTAACCAAAAGGTGTTTTTTGATTTTACAAAAAACACGAACATAATAGAATATTTGACTATTTTGTTTTCAGGGAAAAATCAAGTTTATGTTTAATAAATCTATTACTTGTATTAATAAATTGAAAGTGTACGTGATCAAGTCTATGGATAGTAATTTATTTGTTTTACTTATCGCTCTAAGTATGAGAAGGTCTCAATGAAAAGACACCTAGCGGATGATTTTGGAACCATTTTTTATTTTCATAAAACAGCTCAATTTTAACGTCCGATCTTTATACTGAGTGATTTGACGCCATGCCACCCGGTGATACATTGTCAACTAAATGTTTGAATTCTTTTAATTATATTGAAGTCTATCATCTGATATCTATGTCTCGTAGTTTCTTAAATAAGATTCCAAATATAATACAAATAATATAAAATTATCATGAGAAATGATATAGCTTGAGAATCACAAATTATAACAAACATTATGAGATTAAGATCTTTCGGCAGAAATTATTGACTGTAGTTTTTGAAGTGACCAGCCGCGGTATTGTTATTTTTCGACGGGAAATTTTTGCTTTAACGTAACAACTCAAAAGAGAGTTGCAGTACAAACTAAGAATTTTCGAGGTTGGTCTCAAGTCACTTACACAAAAAACAATAATATGAAAAATTATGCGGAATTCAATCGAGTAATAGATCATTTTAATTTTTACTTTTATCTGTTTATAGTTCGAACCATGGAAAAAATATGAAGAATTATTTTATTGACTCCAAGAATTAACACACTAAAAGTATTTAATCCAAGTTCTTATCCATTGACTATCACACTCTACGTACGAGAAGGTTAGCGAATTGACGCCACCTAGCAAAGGCATTGAAAACTAAAATTATATTATTGACGAATAGGCAAAAATCTACGCTAAGGCTATAAGTCAGTAAAAATTGACAGATAATCTTACTGATTATGTCTAATGCATCAGAGACCCAACTCTAGAAGCAGCAATTTATGATTATAAAGATATGACGCAGAAGCAAGATTGTTACAAGAGCGTAAGAAAATACACAGTCATTTATATTAAAATCAATTTCCCAAAAACCTTACGTTTGAGATTTTTTTCAAATAACTATCGGATTCTTAGAGCCATTAATTAATTAAGGTTTATTTAGTTGATCAGTAAAAAATTTAATAAATTAAAAATCAGATTCCAAATAAATTTTCAAAAATGTTCATGTTCATTCTTCATAAATAGCAAGCTTATTAAACTTACTTACCATTCCAAATGTGAGAAGATTTTCACAATAAACCACCTTGCGAATGGTCTGGAACTAGTGTCAGAAATTGAATGAATCAAAAAATATTTCGCTCCTAATTATTGTTTAGAAATTACTGACACGCTAAAGTCTCAATAATATTTTATCTTTCATTAAGGTCAACATGTTTAATAAATTGAAGACTAGCATTTTGAATACTGTACATTTTTTCCGAGAAATACTAAATTTAGGAAGTCTTAATAGAGGTATATGTTAAAATTCAATCGAAAATCTAAATAAAAAACTTAGCTTCTGCTAATTCGGAAGTTTGATTTCTTCTTAAAATGAGAAGTATTAATGGAGAATATTTTGTAAGCTGACTGAATAAACTTTTATTCAAGCTTGAGGTGTCCAATCAATTTGCCAAATTCAACAGCAAAAAACTGACAAACATTTTATTATGTCTTGAAAACATTTTATGATATTTTAAAAACATTTATAATTTAAAACGTCAATAATGTAATTATAAGACTACAAATCAGAAAATAAATGGTAACGCCGCTGGAAATTTATCGATCATCCATCTGCCGATAAAAAAATGTGTGAAAAAAAAATTAAGTGCCTTCTACAGCAAAACAAAAAAGCTGATACATGAAAAAGTATGCAATTGCATTGTGAACAGGAATTTATTTATTTCGCCCACTGCTTCAGCGACACTCTAGTCTTTTGATAAATTTTTGGAAGTCATTCAGTGTCACTTACGAAAATTCTTCATCTGCACTTTACAGAAGGATTAGTATAAGAGCACATATTATTAATTTATTTAGCACTAATTTCTATATGATTTTTTGCATTGCTTGACAATAATAATTTGAAACGAAAAGAAATAATTTAGATATCGCGTCACATATTGACATATAATTTTTGGAGTGACACTTATCTTGGCACGTATTGATTTATAATTTTGGGAGAGACATTACCAAAGCTATTCAACAACAATAACTCATATCCGAAGTAGAATATTTGACTATTTTTTCTTCAGAAAAAATTCAAGAGTGAGTTCAAAAAATCTATTATATGTATTACACTGAGAAAAAAAATTACTTTTATGGAAAATGCTCGTGTTTAGTTGAAAATACTCTATTTGGTTCAAGTAAGTTGATTGGCTGAAGAACGTATAAGTTCAGAAAAAACAGTTGGCTGTTTGAATGAAAAAAAATTTTTTTTGCGTTTCCGTTAATCTATTTATTTATTGGCTTAAGAAATTTTCAACTTTACTGAATATATTGACTATAATTGATTAATTCATTTTTACAATACTATTTTAAAATAAGAAACCTATCATACAAAATTTATATAGTTTTCAGACAAGCGATACTTTATACTATTGAACTCATGATATGTTCAGTTAAGTAACTATTAAGCAATATATTGTCGCAAAAGAATATAGTTCACACAAATATGTACAATATCAATTCAAATTTTAAAAAGTTACTTTCAAGATAATCCACACCCGCATGAATGTAGCATGTATGTTATAGCTAAACTTCAAATATTTTGTGTTATCATTTAAATATTTTTGTCTCAAAAATATTTACATTATGTTTTATAAAAAAAAATAAATCCAATACTAAGTTAATATCATGTTCATTAACGCTAAGAGAATACTATAAAATAAACTACACATTCTCATCCGAAAATTATAATGTGACTACGTATTTTCTTTAAGTTCATTATTTAGACTTTTTACTCTTACATACAATAATAAATGAATAAGGTTATAAATTTTTTTTTATTTTAAAATTTTGAAGAAGTTACGAGAAAACGCTTTTTTCTAAAAAAATTTTTCTATACTTGACGATCAAACGTATTTTCTTGCAGACATCGCTGAAGGTTAATTATTTCGAGAATTGAAGTATATTTTTAAATGTTTCTATTAGTTGAATATATGAAACTGAATTATTTTCGAAAAAATGTTTTGATTCTATGCGACGATTGAATAAGATTTTTTTCAAAAATTTTATTTATTTTGTCTGTTTTGTACTTAACAAACAAATTTTTATCTCAAATCTGAATTAGAATATGAGTATTATATTTTTTCCATTTAAAGGTAGTTGTTTCTGATGCATATAAGTGAATTCTTTATTCAAAGATGTAACAAAATTAACTTCATAACTTCGTATTATTATCTGGAGACTCATTTAGTTTAATGGAAATAAAATTTTTTGTTCAGCAAAATCAAAATCTGGCCTCAAATAAATAATCGTTCAGTATCTTTAACGCATAATGAGCTTACTAATGAGCATGAAGAAAACAAAAAATCAGGATGCATAGCATAAATTGATAAAAAATATCATTCTAAACCAAAAAAGTATTCTTTCACAAAATGACAGTTTTGTTTCAAGTCGTTCTGTTTTCCCAACTTGGTAAATTATTTCTGAAATGTACACTAAAAATCTTGAATGGAGTATCTTAAAATTCTCCAACCGAAAGTTTTGCTCTTGATCAGAGAATTCGCATTCGTGAAACAAGTATTTATTATTCTTGAATCAAGTATTTGTAATCTTGTACCAATATTGTTGTCAAAAAATTTGTTTCCTTGTTTAAAAATATTTAAGGCATTCTTTGTATGAAGGTTGCAACAGGAAATTCTCTTTATTATAGTGATATTATAGTTTCAAAATAATAAAATAGTATTCAATAATTTAATTAGAAGGTTTTAAAACTTTCTTATAACAAAAATCTTAAGATTAATACGAGTTTTTTTATAAATTACGTTGTTAAATATAAGCAATAAATACTATTTGAAATTAAAAAACTAATAATTTCTTGGCTGATCAAGGCTATTTATAAGGGGTGTGCGAATATTCGAATTAACGAATTATTCGTCTCGAATCGAATCGAATTATTCGATTCGAAATGTTCGAATAGTTCGAATTGTTCGAATAGTTCGAATTGTTCAAATAGTTCGAATTGTTCGAATAGTTCAAATTGTTCCAATTATTCGAATTGTTCGAATAGTTCAAATAATCTGAATTCAAATTAAATAATAAACTAATTATTGAATTAAAAAAGAATTTGTATTCGTCGTATTTATTAACATTTTTTTTTTCAATTTTTTGATACATTTTAATGTAGAAAAATTGAATAAGATACTAATTCTAGTGTTAAAGAAGTTATTTTCTGGGTTATCATATACCCTGCTGAAGAAAATAATCTTTCCCTTTCGATAGATTCAAAGTAGATAAAGAAAATATCCGTTACCGTTAAAACAAAAAATTTTTCACTTTCGCTGGCAAAATGGGACACCCTTAAAAAAAAATGAAAAAAAAATTTCTGCATATTAAATAATTTTGATTGAATTAAATTTTTTTGTGAGTAATATACATAAAGAAAAATTGCGTTTTACCCAATTATTGGATGCAAAGGAAAGAAAAAAAATTTTTTATTGGCTTTTATCATGAAACAAAAGCCTTTATCATTTTTTGACTGACACTAGATTTTTGAAAAAGTTTAACAACAAATATTCAAAACAATTTTTGAAATGTTAAAAAAACATTTAAAAAATAAAAATTTTTTTAATAAAATTTTGGGAGTACTCCGTTTTGCCTAGCATACTGCGTTGTGTCCACCCTCTTTCCCCTAAATAAGCTTTCATTTGGACTGCTATAACATAATTCAATGATGTGTCTTAAATATACTACAAAGTTTGAACTATGTCTGTAGAATTCGGATAATACATGAAGAAAAATTTACAGATGAAATAGTTATTGCAAACTATCTGACATGAAAAATTTTTCAAAATTTTGCCTCGTAGCATTTTTTTTTTAATGTATGTAGAAAGGAATTTTTTAATTAAAATACTAAATTTACCTTCTCATTCCGTATATGACCGGATGACACTTTTTTAACAATAAAATTTTTATTATTTTAGTCATGAATTGTATTAAAAAAATATTCAAATTGAGTCAAATACACTCGAACAAGACAACTTTTTCAGCGAAATCGATTAATTTAAGAGCACGAGACAATTATTTGAACTATTCGAATTATTCGAACTATTCGAATTATTCGAACTATTCGAATTATACGAACTATTCGAATTATTCGAATAATTCGAACCATTTGAATAGTTCGAATTATTCGAATATTCGATTCGAATGTCGAATCAAATGTTACTATTCGATTCGATTCGATTCGAATGATATTCGCACACCGCTACTATTTATTCTTCACGAAAATTTATTTTTTCAATACACTGAAAAAAATCAATATTTATTCCAAATAAATAAATTTATTTGTGGCTTTTTTTAGAATATTTTTGAATGACAAATAAATATATTTCATAAAAATTAATTATGACAGAATTCAAATAATTTTATAATTTGATTGAAATATATATTAGATTTTTTTACTTGGCCATGATAAAAATCATTTATTTCTGATCCAAAAATAATAAAAAAAAATTATAAAGTTTATTCTAGCGCTGTTAAACCCTGCCTAAATAATGATACATTCTAAATTTTAGTACAATGAGAAAAATTTTATTACTTCCTTAAAAATAAGTGCACAGCAATGACTAATACATGGTTTTGTGGGAAATTTCCCGCTCTTCAAAAAAGGTCTCTTAAGTTTTTTTCGTTAATCCAACCGTTTAAGAGATATTGAAGGTCAAAGTTTGATTTGTTTAAAAAAATTGGCGTTTTTGTTTGAAATTTGATAACTCTCCAACACCCAGCCATAAAATTGAGGGCTATAAATTATCTTGTAGGAAATTTATCGCTCTTTAAAGAAGGTTTCCTACACTTTTTATGTAAATCCAACCATTTAAGTGATATTAAACCTCAAAGTTGATAGATTTATAAAATAATGTTTTTCAATTAAAATTCTATAACTCTTCAGAAAACGGATATTTACTCAAGCTTTGAACAGTCTTTTGTCGGAACTTTACTGCTCTACAAAAAAAGTCTCTTTGATTTTTTTGATAAACTCAACCGTTTAAGAGATATTTAAGCTTTAAATTGAAAGAAAAGTTTCACAAACAAACTCAAAATTTTGCTCTGATTATATAAAAAATTTCTTTTGTTTCGAGTTCAAATATCTCTCAAACGGTTGAGTTTATCAAAAACATGAAGGAGACCTTTTTTACAGAGCGGTAAATTTTCGGCATTAAACTGTTGAAAGCTTGAGTAAATATCCATTTGCTAAAGAGTTATAGAATTTTAATCGAAAAACATTTTTTTTTAAATCTATCAACTTTGAGATTCAATATCTTTTATACAGTTGGATTCACGAAAAAAACATAAGAGACCTTTTTTGAAGAGCGGGAAATTTCCAATAAAACCATGTATTAGTCATTGCTGCGCACTTATTTTTAAGCAAGTAATAAAATTTTTCTCATTGTGCTAAAATTGAGAATGTATCATTACTTAGGCAGGGTTAAACGGCGCGAGAATAAACTTTTTTATTTTTTTTTTTTATAATTTTTGGATCACAAATAAATGATTTTTATCATGGCCAAGTAACAAAATCTAATTTGGTAAATAACGGACACCCTACTGCATAGGTAAGGAGTTTTAATAGTAAATTAAACTCGCCTTTGGAGGAAATTTCACTCCAAGAGGTTTAAATAAATAAACAGTCATTCGCTCCGTCCCATTCAAGGGCTGCCAGAGTTGAACAACGGGGTCTTACTTAGCCCAGTACTGGGGGACCTAGCTTTGGCACACCTACATTGGCCCATGCTTGGCTTAAGATTGGGTACTCAGACCTGGCTGTTACAATGATTACTCGGTCTTGGGCCAAGACAAGGTAACCTAGCCTTGGCCATTCAATGGCAACTCAGTCTTGGGCAAAAGTAGGATTACCCAAGTTTGGCTATACTTATGGCTTAATAAGTGGATCATATAAATATATCAGTTCAACATTACTAGGTTTGTCCAGTAACGACCGTTTGGAACCAGCAATCAGAATGACGGCAGTTCACGCTCAGAGCCCAGCAGAATTTTTACCGAGTTTTTTTTTCACAATATTTACCTCTCTTAGATAGTTTAAACGTTAATGATCGTGAACTCTACGAGGTTAATAACAATAATTTTTTTTTTAATTAAATTTATTTGTTTCCTGGATGTATGGGCCAGGACTGGCCCTGTGTTATCATTCCAAACATCTACCAAGGCTGGGCGAAGGCTGGCTTACAAGCTTGGCCCAAAGTTCTACATACTCAGGCCAAGCCTGAGCTCGTCGTACTTTCCTCTCTGGGACGTATTCACTCCGCATTCTCTCGGCAAATTTTTTAGAGTGTATATCTGTGGTAAAGATGTTAAATTTGTGATGGATAACGTAAAATTTTGGGATACTTAACATATATTTGAAGCACATGGTTTAACTATAACACTTACTTTCAGCAATTGGATAATTTTTTTTTATCATAAATAGATAAATAAATCTTAGTCAGCTCAAATAAATCTTTTTTTTTATTGTAGGACTACTAAATCAAAAAAAGACGTGTGGCACTCGGGGACTGCCGCGGTAAAGCTATTGCATAGCATTTTGTATCAACTTATGCAATTATAATTATTTATTTATTTTATTTATGCAGTATTTCTTTTTCTTCGATATTAATTCAAGTTACACTTTTTGAGCGTGGTGACCGATAAGAAAACAAATTTTTCTTTTATTAAACAAATAAAAAGTTAATATTGTTTATTTAAAATATTTTTTTATTATTTTACAATACATGTGGGTTTTATTTTCTTACAGTAGCTGTTGGTTATTGGTTATTCAGGAATATTTATCACTGAAACTATAGGCTTATGATAACTGAAATAAGAAACATAAGTTTGCGACTTAATATCCTCTAAATACCTAGAAAATACCGCGTCAATGGTGGTTCCATATTTTGTTGTAGACTCTTGTGGATCATTATTTATTTTCAAATTCAATGTTTTTGATAAAAAAGTTGTCAACCGCTCTGATTTTTTATCAGCGAAGTTAATGGTGAAATCACCAGCCAAGATAAGTGGAAATTTATTACCATTTGTACCAAGTATTTTCGACCCTTCTTCAGTGTACTCCAGTTAAGTGCGATGAATAAAATGCTCTACCTCGTCGTATTTCGGATTCGGAGAAATGTAAATTGCTACCATAACTATTTGTAGGCCATTTCTAAGTTTGCATAAGCACGCACAAATATCTCCAACAACTGAGCGCCTAACATTAACATCGCTAACGTGTGCAATATTTATTTCAATATTCGGAGTCATAATATTAGTAATGTCATTTTTATTTTGGTAAATAGCTACCCCACCTTTTGAAACAGTATTTCGTTTGAACTGAACAATACAATCAAAATTAGGTATTTCAATCGGATTATCATGCGTCATACAAGTTTCGGTAAGAAGTAACACATTTGTTTGTCTCGTAACTGAATCTTGTAAATCGTATTTATGACTATTTAGACTTTGACAGTTGAAAGTCATTATTGAAATGCCATTTCTATTTCTAATGAAATCTAATACACTTTGAGCTATCGTCTGAACACTATTTAAAGACAGTCTTTTGAATTCTTGCAACAAAAACGCAGTCGATGCAGCTTGCTTTTGATTATGATAAAACTTGAACGTAGAATTATCATTTTTGTCGTGATATACAATTTTTCAATATTAGTTACCCAAGAGAGCGCAACATAAACGAGTTCCTAAGAATGTGCTTTACTATACTCATATACTATTTCGTCAAAAGTTCCACCTTGCGACTTATGTATAGTTAGAGCAAGAGCTGAAGTTAATGGAAAATGTTTGCGTTTGGCTATACGTTTTCTATCCGATATTAATGAAATATTTGCTGTTCGTAATTCAATGGGAACAGCGAGATTGCCAACTCTGTTTTGCACTGCTAGAGCGGCCGCTTTTTGCCTTTTTTTCCTACCCACTTTATCTGAACCACAAAATTCCAGCCAAACTCTAATTAATGTGTTACTTTCATCAAATTCTAGATGTACCAATTTCCCAACAGCACCATTGCACAAACCATCAGAAACGTCGATGTTAGTTGTAATAACATAATGCTTTCCAACGACAAAAGTAATGTGATAAGGCAGTCCTCCAGTGTCAATAACAGATTTTTTATGTAATTTAAGTCTAAAATTAGCTTCTTGCTCAGCACTTTTAGCGCCAATAATGACGTCTACGGACATTGAAAGAACTTTGTTTTCACATTGGCTCAAAATCAAATTGTTATAGGCGGCAACATCTTCATTTTTAAGAAATAAACGAACTCCATCAGGACATAATGTAGCAACATCCTCTTTTTTTAAAAATCTCGATTCAATAAGTTGAAACTCATGCTCATCTAGTACATCTCCATTACCTATTTTTGTCAAAACTTGTGAAAATGCAACATTAGTTTGTCTCATTACTGTGGTGAGTTGATAAAATTTAAATTTTCTCCATAAATGCGGTCCAATCATGCTCGTTCTGATTGTCTTGTAAATTGGTGTCGATCTTACTGGTGGCAATTGCCGTAAATCTCCGATCAAAATAACATCTATACTTCCGAAATCCGTGTTTTTGCCTGTTATTTGTTTTAGACGATTATCAATTTTATGTAGAAGTTCTGCACTAACCATGCTAATTTCATCAATGATCAGTACTGTGACATATCTGAAGAGAGATCTATACAATTGCAACATTTCTGATGACAGAGGCAAAAGTTTTGAAAGAGAAATTTTGAGCGCTGTATGAACAGTTGTACCGTCAATAGCCACGGCAGCTTTGCCAGTTGAAGCACATGTAATATAGGCATTGCAGTAACCATCATTATCAGTGAACCTATTGTAAATTTCCATAATCAGTTTGATAACGAATGATTTTCCCGTACCTGCTGGTCCCGTAAAAAAAATTTGAAATGGTTCTTGAATTGAAGTTTGTAAATGATGAATTATAGTCATAAGAATATCTCATTGTTGATCATTTGCCATCCGCATTAAATTATAGAATTGTTGATAATCCATTAAATTTTCTTTTTTTTTAGCTACAGCGCCAAGTTTATGCAGAGATGCATTTTGTAAATCAACGTTAACAGTTGAGTTTGGATCACGTAGCAATAAGTCATAAGGATCTCTTTCATGCAGTATACCGACCGCTCTTAATAATTCTTCGTCTTCTTGTTCTTCGTCGTTTTCTCGGCACAACTGTCTACAAATTTCTAAAGTTTTCTCTATGTCCAAATTTGATTCAAATTCTTTTCTACGTTCTAATATCGTATCTTTGTTGTCCTCGTATATTTGAATGAACTTATTTTCAGCAATAATATCATTTTCTTCACTTCGAAAAGGAACATGCAACAGAACCATCTCACGTCTATAATCGTTGTAATTGTCAGCCATATCGTAGTTCCTGTATCTTATTATTCTTGCAGTATCTCTTTTAGTGTAAGTCCCCTTTGTATTTAGGTGATATTTTGCAACAAATTGTGCTAACGTAACATCGCGGAGTTCTTCAGGTATTTTCTGATATTTATCAAGCCAATTATCTTTCCAAATATTCGTACAATCATCATCTAAAGCTTCAAGCTCCTTCATAGATTTTCTAATTCTTGCGCGTTCAGTAGGAAATACCGTTGGAATGTAGACTGTCACCACCGATGACTTAGCCATAGGTTCTCTTAATAAATACCAAGCAGCTTCTTGTGCCGGCATTTCAACAGACTGAAGTATGTCAATACTCATTTTTTTCGTGATATCGACAATGTCGAATTCTGGATGCTCGTCCATTATGTCAATTATTTGTCTTTGCAAATTACTAATCCCTCTATTATGCTTATTGACATATTCAACAACATATGTTGCACAAGCATATTCATCTAGTATAATCTGAAAATCCATGTTGGATTTCAAATGATGTAATACGAATGGATTGAAAGTGTTGTGCCATTTTTCTGCTGGTGTCCTTTTATAGAATAATTTTGGTCTACTGATACCAGCACGAATGATATTGTAGTAATGATCATCAGAAATAATATCATTATGCGAGTAAAATTCATCAAAATCCGTGTAGTCAATATTTTCGAGATTATTTTTTATAAATTTAAATCGTTGCTTATATTCTTTGAAAAGTGCTTCTGAGTAATCGGGATCAGTGTTTTTCATAGGTTTCAAATTAATAGTTTTTTTTTGTTGGCATAAATGGTGCACCAAATCGACATTCTTGTTTTTTATTAGGATCCATTTTTTTATAACACGTGAATGTGTGTTTGTGTGTTACTAGTTTTATATTTCCAGACGCCTCTGACGCTGACACAGAAACTAATTCGTCGATTAATTTAATTACTTCGGGATCGTTACTTAATAAATCTTCAGGAACATTGTCCAACCAAAAAAGAATATGAGCATGTAGGCTACCACGATGTTGAAATTCTATTCTTTTGAAATAATGTTTTACTCTATATTTTCCGAATGGACTTCTTTTCTTTGATTGCAAAATTTTTAACAGACAATTTACCATTTTATTAAAATAGATAGCACAAGTTACGGCATCTTCATTCACAAGTTGAGCTTTATGCACATAACTCATTTCTGCTAAAAACTCATCTGAAATTTCCGTTCCCTTGTTTTTCAATTTGTACAATAATTTCAATAAATTTTCCCAGCCAGTTTCATTGGCGCTGAGAGTCATAAAAGCAGTTGGTGGCCCTAATTGCCTGATCATTGCAAAAACATTTTTTTTGCGATCTGACCAAAACTAAGCAGAATTTGGTATGCAGCGAAGAAATGCGAGATTTGTTTCTAAACAATTATTTGTATATTCTTCAGATTGAATGGTCTCTTTCGTAATTGAAGTACCTTGTCCAACATGCTTAAACGCAACGTTGACACATTTACTAACTCTCAACCTCATGATTTTAGCAGCGATGTATAAAAAGTGTTGTGGGTCAGTAGCACGCCTATCAGTACGCAGAAGTTCGCTAGTAGCTTGCATGAATGGAGTAACAATAACACCATCTCTGTATGTTCGAAACTGACCGCCGTAGATTGTCGGAAAAGATAGTTCTTCCGCATGTTAATCCATTAAAATGCTGACTGGCCTGTTATATTCACCGGGTGCTATACTCAAAAAATAATCATCATTCCACAAAAGAGTTTGTTGCTGCGCAACTAAATTGTCTTCAATTGGCACATGTTCACTTATTTCATCCATATTCAATTGCGAAGTATAAATGCGGCCATAAATACCGTACTGACCATTAACGTGTCTCAGTCTACGAATCTGCATGAACGGTATTCTCGGGGATATCAACCGTTGCTCGATAAGGTTTAACGTTGGTAAATGTGATGGAATTTTCGGATATGCAAAACCATTGTAGGTTGACATGAGAGGAATTTTTTCTTTTTCCAAAGATATATAACACGTAGAGCAGACATACGGGGTATACTAGAAGCGCAGCCTACGGGGTATACTTGCAGTCAAAGTAGAGAGCAGTGACGTACAAGACATACTAGCAGCGGCAGCCGGAGCCAAGTGAAGCGGAGCTGAGATACACAGGATACGAAGGATACTCACAGTGAGAGCAGAGGGCAGTGATATAATTTACCAGAACCCTCAGATATATATATACATATTTTTCTTAAAATTATTCAAATGGCTGATAATAATCCAAAACCAAGGATATCTTGGATATACCAGCTGACCAAGCAGCGACTGACAGAGGAATTGACGAACAGAAACAACTCAGTGGAAGCGAAAGCATCAAGGGAGAATTTGTGCAGACTACTACGCCTCGCCTTACTCCAGAAGGGAGCAGAAGACAGCCTCAACAACAGCAGACAGCCCAGCCAACCAAGCAGTGTGGCAGGAGACCACGGGGACCAGTCTACAGAGCAGGGTGCCGGTGGAACAACAACTCCAACATTTGCAACACCACACACAAGCAGAAAAGGCCTCAGAATGCAATGGGACACGTCGAGATCAAATAGCCGGATGAGACTAGAGTAAGTCTCTTATCAATACGAGGCGCTTGGGCATCAGACCTGCGAGTCGTTCGATATAGAGGGGTGGATCGTGATAAGCAATATTCTCGAATGATCCATTCTCTGTTCTCACGCTTTCTCCGTTTTTATTATTAACAAATAAGTCACTTATCTATGAACAAAGTTATCTTAGAACAAAATAGATGTTTGTGCAGCTGCACGTCTCGAGCATTTACTCGAGGCGTCAGCGTTTATTTGTATTTGATAAAATATAGAAAAATAACTTTATCAATTATTACTCATATCCTTAACGTTCGAATATCTTAAATAATATTATTCTATTATTATATTATATTATTTTATATAATCAATTAAATACTATGGAAATTACTTGGTTATCGATATTCGATATAATTAGTTAGATTTCAGGTCGGTAATTAGAAAAGTAAATGCCTACGTCACCTGACGTACAGGCTGGGACGTAACAGTACGGACAGTAGCAGATTTGATCAAACTGGCGAATGACTACGAGAGGGTCCTAATCCAAGAGAAGAACTACAAGCCACCAATGGGGACACAGAGAAATAGCGCAATCTCAGCAATAGCGTTCAAGACGGACAAAATGAAGAAGAAGAACGAAGAGGTTAGTACGATCAACCAGCCATATATACCAGGCGAATCGTGTTGGAGATGCAGCCAACGAGGACATTTCAAACCAGACTGCAGAAATGAATGGAAGAAGTTTTGCATCAGATGTGCACAAGCAGACGTGTTCTCCAGGGATTGTACATGCCTGGATCCGGGAAACTTCAAAAGGGTTGACAGGAATGGGCCAGCCGGTCAACCCCAACGGCAGAGCCAAACGATGTACGCAGAAGACAGACAGAGAGGCCAGCAACAGCAAATGATCAAACAAATGCAGCAGCAGGACATGAACTTCGGCAGCAGAGAACTCATTCAAGCACCAGAGCAGCAGTTCACTCCAGCAACCAACCAAACTCAAGGAGAATGCAGAATCAACGACCCAGGGAACCAGTAAGAGGAGTAGACAAAAACCGGATGTGGTACTATAAGAAGAGTGACGAAAGGCTGTACACAGACGTAATTGTGGGAAATTACGTAATCCAGGCATTAATGGACACAGGGGCCACAAGATCCTGTATAAACGGAGAGACATGGGGAAAGATTCAGAGTGCAGATAGGAGTGTGGAGTACCAGCCAAGTAACATAGTAGCAGCTCAAGCGGATGGCAGCAATCTACCAATCACTGGAGTGGCGAAAATAAGAGCGCAGATATTTGGTGAAGTAAAGAAGTTGCAATTCAGCATCATTCCATCTATATCAAAGCCGATGATTCTAGGGATGGACATATTAGCTAAGATGCAATTCAGCTTACAATTGAGGCCTCTATGGGAGACAAACAAGCGGTCGGAGATTCACATAGTCAACAGTGTTGACAAGCGGGCAGATGATGAAAAACAAAAAGAGAAGATGCGGAGGGTCATCATGAAAGCGGTAGAAGAAATAAGAATCGAGAGTGGCGAAGTCAGAACTTGCGAGCTAATAAGTGACGAGAGTGTCGAAGTCGGGACTCGCGAACCAATAAGAATCGAGAATGCGAAGTCGGGACTTGCGAGCCGATGAGAGACGAGTGCGGCAGAATCGGAGTCTGCGAGCCAATAAGAATCGAGTACAGGAGAATCGGGACATGCGACCCAATCAGAGACGTCGTCGGGACCTGCGATCCAATGAGAGGGCTAAAAAAGGAATCAAAAAGAGAGGGTACAAATGAATGGAGAGTGGGGATTCCGGCTATAAAAAGAGCAACGCACAAGGACCGTGATCAGTACGCAGTCAATCTTCAAGAAGTTATCAAATCACTTCAACAGCAGCAGAACGAGATGATTGAGTCCAGCGGTCCGGAGCGAAAGAAATTTCGAAAGGAGAAGGATGGTTCGGAGTTACCATCATCAACATTATCGTCCTCCTCCTCCACCTCAGCGTCATCGTCATCCGGGACAGTGTCTACTTCATCATCGATAAGGAAGGCGACCAAACTAGACGAAGTAGCTACCACTGGAAAAGAAACGAACGAGAACGATCCTCCTGCCCACAATACTTACAAACTTGGGTTTGCAGCTGACACCGCCAACAAAACGTTCGCCGAGAAAGTTACAACCCAAGGTAGAAATAATGATTAAGGCTGAGACACCATCAGCTGTGATCCCGCACAAACCAGTGCAGCCACAAGACAAGAAACGGAAGGAACTGGAGAAAAGGGAGCTGAAGACAGTTGAAGAGAAGCCACCCAGAGAAAGAAAAAATGAAAAAGAAGTCTTGACACATGCAAAGAGGGATACTAGAAAAGAATCAGCAAATTCATCGTCGCCAGTCACGAATACAGTACAGGCAGCCAAGACGCCCAGTGAAGGCGCAGAGGAGAAGAAGCCATCTACCAGAAGGGACAAAATCAGAGATCGCAGAGACAGCCGGGAACATGAGCGGTACAAAGAAAGGCGACATCAGGGGTATCATTCGAGAGATTTAATGGCCAATCCGCAATAACATTTAAGGGTTGTATTTTAAGTTTAGAAGTAAGTTGAAACGTTACAAACTGAATAAGTCTATTGTTACGTCCAGCTCAAATGCTGAACATTATTGTTTCTCTTTATTCTTTTAAAATTTATTTTACTTAAATTTATTCATTAAAAAAAATACGTGGCGACCAGATTTTTTTTTTTTTTTTTGATAACCTTGGAGTGATAATAAATAATGTAGTTGTAAAATGTGTTTAGGATTAGTAAATTTGTCTAATCTGACGCACGTGGAAATTCTAGAGCAAACTACCAAATGCATTTTTAATGACCCCTCAGGTCACAATAGAATGAAGGCCCAAAGAACATCTGGAAACACTTTCCGTAAAAATTAACAAAAATATTTTATCAACAAAAGTGTACTTAAAATATTTTAAAAGAAAAATTGAAAGTTTAACAATGACTCATTGTTAAATAAATAAAATAAACAAAGTATATAATCTTATAAGCCCTTATATTTTTAAATGCACTTTTATAGATGATACTTCGGTGTCCACGTAAACGTAAAACAGATACTCGAAGAAATGAATTTAATGACACGTGGTCCAGAATATTCCAATGAATGATATTAAATGCATTAAACTCTAAATAAAAGACTTCTATCAAGGAATATTCACATAAATAATATACAAAATAAATTTTACTTAAAGGAATTCAAATAAATAATTTATTAATGGAAAAGGCAACAAAAAAAATTATTTGAATAAATAATATCAAAATGAATAATAATTATTAACTAATTAAATAAACTAACAATATTTACATGAGTAAATTTATAAGAATACGTACATGAATTGGCGGGACGCCATTCAATGACACTTTTATGGAAATAAATAAATAAGTTAATTAATAAAATTCAAATAGATTGTCATCTAACGACTCAAATTATTCAATTTTAGGTAGTTTAAGTTTAATATTTTGATTCTATAGTTGAATTTGAATCGTTGCGCGGGCATTCCGCCATTTCGCCGATGAGACGGCAGTCCGTGCACAGTGCTAGCGCATGCGCACAGAGTATGAGAGAGCACGTGTGTGGATTTATTTATTTTTATAATTTAAAAATACAAATAATTGACTTTTGTTTATTTTAAGTATTTATTTATAATTTTGAATTAGTTGAAATGCATAATCCAGCGTTATATTATGCCCCAACAATTGTCAACATATTACTTTGTTTAAACTTGTCATCCAACTGATGACGTTAATTGATGTTTATTATTTGGAAAGAATGTTTATTTAATTTATTGTTCACTATTAAAAACCCAGATTATATGACGAAATGGGTCATATAATTAAATGATTTCTCATGTATCATCCAGTAGTTGAGAATTTATGTTTTATATTTTATATTTTTAATTTAAGTAAGGCCCAGGGCTGACAAAAGTAATTAAAATAAAAATTAAGGGCGACGGTGTCGCCACGTGTCCGACGACCAACAGGTGGAGGTTGAGATAATTAATTTAGAAAGATACGGATAAGCATTGTGTACGGACGTGATTTCTGTGACATCGGGTTTTATTTTTTTGTTGCTAAGCAATAAAGTTATTAAGCATAGTAATTAATTCAAAAATTGTTGAGTATTATTTCTCTTGCTGATCATTTGCTGATTTTGAGTAAGCACTCGGTATTTGTTTTGCTGGATAATATACTTTCACGTGTAAACCTCTCCCGGTAGTTGTTGGTCGCCGCGGAGAAAATTATTTATTTGTATTTATTATTTATTTATTGAATCATACATGAGAGAATTATTATTAATTATCATTAAATATTATTTCGTATGTTGGGGAAAATATTTGGTAATTAAATATATATATATATTGATAAAGCGTACGCAACGTCGTAAAACGTTGCCGGTACACACACATATATATATATATATATATATATATATATATATATATATATATATACCGGTAGTATATATAGCTATACAACACACGCAGTACTTGAAAATTCTTCGAGTCTGATCTCATGATTTAATCATTTACTCGAAGTATTTGAAATATTTTTTTTGGGTTCTCACTAAAATTATTATCATCGTAAATTATTGCCATTGTCTAATAGTATTATTGTTTTATTTTATAATATTTAAAGAAAGTAAATAATTTATTATTTTTGATTTATGTACCCCAGTGGTTAGAAAAATTATTGAAGTATTATTTTTATATTACAATTATTAATTTATTTCGACACGTATAAATTAGTATGTGGGTGAAGATTATTATTATTGAGTATGAGTGAGAATTAAGAATACCGTATCTTTCTCTCTCTCACGAGTGGTGGGAGATATATATGAAAAGAAATATTATATTAATATTATTTATTTTCTGGGAAAAAGTTAAGTGAAATAATTGGTTTCTTTTATTTAATATTAAAATTAACAGTGTTAATTAAATTAAATTATATTTATCTAGGGTTGAATTTATATAACGTTATTATTTTTTTTTATAACCACGGAGTGTCATTATCGTGGTTAATTTAACAAAAACTATTTATTGTAAAATATTATTAATTATAGTGATTATTGTTTAAAATTAAAATACGGAAACCAACAGCTGTCGGGGAAAATTTAATATTTATGTTCCCTGGATCTTTTCCTACTAATTAATTTCATTTTTCTGATATTATTTATTATTTGTAATATAATTATTTATTATATATTTACTGTTTTTCTTTTTCTTATTATTATTCATTTTATTTTATTTTTCTCAATTGTTTGTCCGCTTTGTCGTGAGTCACTTGCTCGGATTTTCCTTCGCAGATTTTCCCCTGAATAAAATTTTGTCCGTTTTAGGATAAACGGTCTGGCGCCTGCGTGCACTAACCCAGCCTGAGGAGCTGGTTCAGGCACACCAAGAATTTATTATTTGTAATTTTATTATTGTTTAAACTTATTATTTATTTTAATTTGAGGGAAATATTTAAAATCATTTATTAGTTATTATTTATTATTATTATTTTAACACGTTGGTGACCGCATACGGTTTACCGGTTGATCCGCGTCTCCGTCGCGGAAATTAATTACGGTATACGTTATAAGATTAAAATTGTAAGAATAAATATAAAATTTTATATAAATAATTAAATAAATTAATAAAACTCAAATAAATAAAAAATTATAAGAATAAATATAAAATTTTACATAAATAATTAAATAAATTAATGAAATTTAAAAAGTAAAAACTATGAGAATAAATATAAAATTTTATATGAACAAATAAATTAATTAATAGCATTCACATAAGAAAAGATTCATGCAAACAGATACAAAATTTTATATAAAGAAATAAGTAAACCGATAAAACTTAAAGAAATAAAATTTATATAAATAAATAAGAGTAAATATTCATAAGGAAAATTTATAAAATACATATAAATTTCTATTATTATAAATCAATTACAATATCGTTATACACAGAATATTGTGTATGTGTGGATGCGCACACACATAGGTCTGCATCGGGGTATGCTTTTACCACTTCCCTAGCGGAAAATCCTATGGAAAGGGAAAGGACCCAACGGAACTGTGTTCCAATTGGACACAGTTTTCCTCCAAATGATCCACCAAATAGGACCCGATCGGGAAATATAAAAAGTGTAGACACATATCAATCACGCTCAGTTGTCAGTTCCGGGTCAGTAACGACAGTAAAATATACACTAGTTCCGTATTAGTTTTTCATTTACAAGTGTTCTCACACTTTACACTAGTTCCGTACTAGTTTTTCATTCACAAGTGTTCTCACACTTTATTATTAATTTTCATTTAATTGTGCAAGTGTCCTCACACTTTATTTTATAACTATATTACTATTATTTAGTAAATATTGTGTCAGTAAGTTCAGAAATATTAAGTTAACGCCGGAATCAATTGTAATCGCGAATAATACAGTAAATTCAGTGTAAACCAGAAGTATACTTTAGTCTCAACAACTTCAGGTACTGAAAATTTAAGTTATATTTTCTTTGTATTCAAACAAATTTCCAATCAACGAAATCTCCTACGAATCATTTTATGTTATTGAAATAATTTAATAGAGAATATTTCATTGTAAAAATTCTAATTATACGAGAGAGTGTAGACACGTGGCCACCTTTATCCCCGTTATAATTTTGAATTTATGATAATTTGTGTCTATGTTATTAGCGTTGGCGGGTCGCCTCCTAATACATTTATCAGATATTTTAAATTTTGAGATCTATTGTAATCATAGCATTAGAAGTTTTAATCGTAGAATATATAATAGTTGAATTCATATTTACAACATTTTTTATTTCGAAAACCCTTCCAGATATTTACTCAGTGTGGTCCCGGTCTATTGGTCAAAAGACTAGGGCCGAAAATAATGATAATAACTTGTCCAACATCACAGTACAAGCTACTAGTTGAACATAACACTTTTCTTTTAATTTATTTGGAATTTCTATACATAGCTATGTATATATTGAAAAATTTTAATATATGGCCATATATAATTCTTTTTTTCCGGACAATTAAATAAGTATTTGATAATTACAATTATTTCTATTCTATTCAATTAAATGAAATAATAATAATAACAATAAATGTTTTTATCCGTAGCCGCTGTGTTGCGGTGGTGTTGCGGCAGAGATTTTTATAAAATTATGATAGCTTGCAGCGGTGTTGCGGCGACGGTTTGGATAAAAATAAACAGCGTGCAGCTGTGTTGCAGCGGTGTTGCAGCTATGACGAGAGAGAATAAGAATTTAGCGTGCGGCGATTTTGTCCTCCAAACGGCTGTGTTGCAGCGGTGTTGCGGCAGAAGATGAAAATTTAATTTTTAAATGTCAAATTTTATTTTTACTCGGAATACCGTTAGAAATGGAATTCAAAGCATGCTAAGTGTTTGGTAATTATCGATTACCAATCTGAATTTCCCGCGATCCGGCGGGAGTTCAGCCGCTAGCGCCCATCCGGTGACGCAGCTAACTCACCCCCGGCAACCGTTTTTCTCTTTGCTGCTACGACGCTGTCAACAGTGAATTCCTTTCTCAACGTACAAAACATTTTTCACCGCAAATTATTTCACCCTGTCAAGGATTAAGAAGTTTCCAGAACGTGCTTAATTCACCAGGTAACCATCTTGCCAAAATAATTTATTAGATAGTTCTGATTCAGTCGCCATCGGCTCAACATCATTAATTCTAACCTGTTCACGACACGTGGCTTGACCACGGCGACGTTTTTTCTAAGTGCTGCTCGGATCAATCGTGTATAATTGTTATTGACAATTAATATTTAACTTAATCAATATTGCTCAATTAATTTATAATTAAATATGACTGTGCAATTGATTTTGTGATCATGTGCTCGGATCAACGTCTGCTACGCTCGGCCCGGACTGGTATTTCCACCGGGTTCCTATACTTAAATTACCTACAAATAAATTCTGTTCAATTAATTAATAACTAATTAAGTTGTGTAAACAGTTGTTACGCTCGGCATGGTGTGATACACACATCCATGTTCAATTACTCGGATCAACTCAGTGTATTCCTACGATTTCTGATCGGATCGATTACATATATAAATCTGTTCAGTAACTAATAATTACTTAAATTATAACATTTGTTACGCTCGGCGTGGTGTGATACACACATCCATGTCCTACTCATCGGATCAACTCAATACATTCTTAATTCTTACAATCGGATCAAATTTACTTTTGTTCAAGTTACTGTGCTGTGATATTGTTAATATATTAATTGTTTTTTTTTTATACTTGACTATTATTATTTCACGACCTTCTAACACCCAGTTCCGGAAATTAAATAATTAAATTTGTAAATAGATAAAGTTTTTACACTAAGAATGATTGATGAATGAGATTATAAAAAGTTTTGATCAGGGAGTTTAATTTCGGACCAAATGACGATAATTTTGATCGGCTGCTGATGTAATAAATTAAAGTGTAAAATTTGTATTGACATACCATAATATTTCGGATATATTAAATTTCGACGAAAGAAAATACGAAAACTACGAAATACGAAATTTTCGACCATCTAAGCACTAATAATTCGTTCGGCATCGAAATATAACAACAAAAGTAGCAAGTGTTAGAGTTACTCAACAAAGCATTTATAAAAATGTCGAATCAAAAGATGATAACAGTCTTAAATTTATAAACCTGTGAACGGTAACTCTCAACATTTTCATGCTGCGGGTAAACCTGGTCTGACAAAACGTTATTAGAAGTACACTAGGTCCTTTTACTTTTGAGACGGAGAATTTGTCTATCAGACATATCTTAATGGAAAAGATATGTTTAAATGATATTAAAAACTTCAATTATTTTTAAACTACACACAAATTAGTATTCAAACATATAATCATGTAGAAAATAGTGGTCCGTCAGACCGGGGTTACCGTTTAAAGGTTAATCTTTAAAAACACAATCTAATTGAATGCAGCCAAATACCGAAATTCAATCAATTCAAGGATTACTTTCATCATATAAAAAGTATTTTAGTACAAAGGACAAATGTAGAATAACACACCTGAACCTATGACAAGATCTTATCATAAGTAATTCATCACTGAATCTGAGCTCATTGAACTTCCCGTACATCAGATACCAAAATATTTAAAATAATTCCATTATAAAGCAAAATCCTTTTTTGACTTAATTTATGGATTTTTATTTTCCACATGTTTAAATATATAGCTGTAAAAAATAAAGCAACCAAAAAGTAGTCAATATTTTTGAACTATGAGGCGAGCGAGAAAACGCAACGCATGAATTTTTGAGACAGCGTTCCATATCTCCATGTGAGAAATACGAGACTTTTGCTAACTCAAAGTCGAGGCATGAATAAATAATTTTAAGCTGCATCACATATTTGCCTAAAAAACATTACCAGACATCGAAAATTCTTCATTGAGTATCTGATGTCAATTGTGTTAAGAATGAATTTCGTAAAGAATTTATTGATTTTAAACTTGACTCTAGGTTTGAGACGGTTTCAACCCGACGCCATCTAGCTGCCAGTTTAGGGGTTGCATCAATTAAAATTCATTTTAGAAAGTAAACCTTAGTATAAAGTAAGTTGACATAAATTAGTAAAATATATTTAATGAAAATATGTAGAACTCCGGACAAAACGGGGCAGGGTGGACACAACGGTCTACCCAAAAAAAATTTATTTTTGTTGGTTTTAAAAGTTATTTATGACTCTAATCATTATTTCTTGCAGTGCCGGATGCTCCGAAATTTTTTTTTAAGGATTATTTTTTTCTAACTTTTTCTGAAAAATACTTTATGTTAACTATTTTTTCAGGATTTTTTTTTTTGATTGATTCAATGTATTGTTGGCTACAAAAATACTTGCGGTATATTTTTGCTGTATTTAAATTTTATATAATTTCTTGAAGCGGCCCAAACGGATGTATACAACATATCGACTCACATTATCGAATCCTGAGTGAATGGGTCTTGATGGTCATTTGAGATCACAAATTATTGTCGATAATTCACGTTAATCGTAAATCAACTTCAATAGACTACCTCCCTCACAATATTTTGACGAAATTTTACAAACTTATCATTCCAGTCAATCCTAATTTGCAATTACTGAGACCTGAATCTCAAAAATTTATAAAATATTTGAAAGAAATGAAAGAAATGCACGAATTGTCATAAGAGTTGTCACGATAAAAATTTGAAACACAGAAAGCGAATCGAAAAAAAAACCCTTCCTGTGTTCACGATAACATCGTCGGGAACAATATAAAGTCAGAGAAGTGTCCAAATCCATTTCAAATAATACTTTATAGAATAACAATGCCAACTGCATTAATTATTCAATTTTGTTGAGCTTTCAAGGTTGGATCAGTCACAAGCCATTTAGTGGTCATTTTCAGTAAATATAAAAAGTTATTTTCATCACGTTTACAATGTCCTAAAAAATTAACGATTATATCGAACATTTCTAAGACAATTTTCGAGCAATCGAAACTAATTGTATTTAATCTGCTTTAGAGTTGATAGATAATGTGAATTCGGTTTTTTTAGTCTTTACAATAATTATTATCAAATTTCTGATTTTGACAAATCACAAAATATATACAGGTTTTCTGAAAGAATAATCCTTAGAATGTTTGTGAACGATATTAAAAATAAAACTCATTGTTTTTCCGTAATTTTTCTTGCCAAATAAAGATCCATCATAAATCAAACAAATAACAATTGAATGACAAGTAACTTAAGAAAGACGTATTACTATATTGTCTTAAGACTGAGACAAACCGCTTTTCATTTCGCGATTTTTCAGCCACCAGAATTCGCGGGTTGAACCCTGGCTTAGGCTGGCCTCTAACAAATTTTATTTTACTTGGGACAGAGCAATGGGCTAGAGTTCTTGCAAAGCAAGGACCCGCACTTATTCAAACTCGGCAACGTATATAAAAATCTGTTAACTTACCTCACGGCTTAATATTTATAAATTATTTCTTATAATTAATTTAATTATCGTATATAACTTAATCAATCAGTATTATGTCTTATTAAATGATTTTACCAGTATTTTAGGATATGACTAAAAGGTAGTAGATAGAATATGAAGTTATACAGAAAATATGCAAGTTTATTGCCAGTTATAATAATTCTCAATTACTTACAATAAATGTCGCTGAATAATACAATGTAGGTGGTCCGAACAACAATGGATGGCCACGTGGAAAGCGTTGGTTGTTATAATCAAAGAATACACTGCTTTTATATTTTATAATTAATACGCTGATATTACAAATGTATCAGCGGTAACGTACTAATGAACTTAACAAATTAAATATGTTTTAGTCTCAAATAATAATAATAATATACGATATATAATAAAATCGCAAGCTAAGTTGCCAGTTAGATATAAAGTATAATAACTAAATTAAATAATAAATGAATACAATGCAAGTAAATTGCCGGCTAATATTTAATTAAATCAGGATATTCGAACACGTCTAGACGCTAATAGATCCAAGATCGAAGTCTAAGTTGTCTAACCGATAATTGAGGGTCTGGGACTTGCCTCTGAACTCTGTCCCCACTTCACCCTTACGGTCATGCGTCGACGTGAAAATTAGTCATGTGACCACGGCACTATGACTTGGGTAGTTTCAGACGACAAGAAAACGGGGAAAAATGGGAACCGCAAGGCTGAGGACTACGAAGACAATTCACATTGTCTCAATCCCCCCCACTAAGCCAAGGTTACTCTTTTAACCTCTCGTCTAGGTTGTCTGAAAATATTGCGAGTAGATCGCCAGAGATGCAAGTAAATTGCCAGATATGCAAGTAGATTGCCAGATGTGCAAGTAGATTGCCAGTAATTCTTATACAATAGTTATAAAAAAAATATACACATTAAATTATTTGCATTAAATTATTTACAGCAGTGCGAATAAATCGCTTGAAATTGCAAGTTTCAAAAAAGTTTGCGAGTTAATCGCTAGTAATGCAAGTAGATTGCCAGTAAATTGGAATTTTTAAGTGCGAATCAATCGCCAGCTGTGCAATAATTTTGAAAGCGATCGCAAGCCGTTAGGAATATTGTGACAAATTCCAAGTCCAGCCACTCTAATCTCAATCCCACTTCGATCCTGGGACCTCGATCTGGATCCGGAAATCTTTACAACTTACGAACTAAAAAAAATAAAATATACAATAAAAATAAAAATATAATTTTAAATATTTGTTTTCCACAGCCTTTGGGCTGTAAAGAAAGAATAGTAAAAATTTTTTTTTTCTTTCTGCTACCAACTGCTACTGGACTCGAAGCTGTAATTGAAAATTATTACAATTGGCAACAATAATGAAATGAATTAATGAGATGAGTATGAGATTATGTATGTGTGTTTATTGAGATTTACAGTCTAAATCGGTAACGTAAGATATTTTATTCCAGTTTCTTGGTAGCGCGCAGGTGACTACGATGGAAACGCTCAATGTCCTCCGGAGTGTACTTCGTTGAGATCCAATCTTTGTACCCTGGGTATCTGCGATTACAAAAGTTGCAGTGTGGGTCAAATAATTGGCTTGGGATGCCACAGCCTTGACAACGTCCCCGAATATAGTCCTTGTAGTTCTTGTCGTGTGGACGGAAGCACGTTGCCGTCGTCACTTGGTCCTGATAGCATACATGGCACATGTCAGGTCGCCGTGGTAATTGACATTCGGCAATTTTGTGGTCTCGTTGCCGACAATTCTGACACGCATTGGAGATAAACAACGACTGGGCTGGAGTCGTTACCGTCTGTGCCCATGATTCCCTCAATTCGGTATAGCATATTCGAGGCTAGACAGTAACACAAATTTTCTCAATTGCTTTGCAGAAACTTGTGTAATCCAGAAAGTGAACACCATTATGGATCACAACTTGTGGTGTTGGATCTGTTGCGGCTGCGATGGAGTTTGATGCTGGAGTAGGTGGTAAGCCCGACAAAAATTGTTTATAAGCCTCCGTAGGTTGCAATGAAACCTCATACCTTGGCGCTGGAGCTGTCTGCGAATACGGTAACGAATTGGCGAACGTTACCATCTGGATCTTCGTTTTAATGTCTTTGGGGTGGCTCCCGAAGCTCGTAGTGTCGAAACTTCCTTTTCCGATAGCTCTTGGCGAGCCATTCGCCTAGCAAGCAGTGATGATGGTGGAAATCTGGCATTTTCCGGCGGTGGACGTTGGTATGCACCATCGCGGATCTTGAGTCCTGGATTCGGACCGCAAGCAGAAGCTTATTGAGCCAGTAATGGCAGCACCGCTTTGTTGTTTGGCGTGATTCCGATGTCATACTCTACTTTGACTGGAGTAGAGGTTGTGGCTGAGGTCGTTGTGGTCTGACAACTGATTTCGGTAACGGTCAGTTGCGTTTGCGAGTTGATCGCCTGGAATTTCTTGGCAAATTCTTCGGGGCTTGGCAATTTAATATTTGCAATCATCTCCTGGCTTCGCTGGATTTGCTCATTTAGCTGTTGAAGTTGAGCCGTGAGGTGAGCAGTAGCACCTGATCCTTGAGCAGTTGATGACGATTTTAAAGAATCAAGTTGTTCTTTCAGCTCCGCGACTTGATCAGTGTTGGTCTGGATGACAATTTGAAGATCCTCTAACTTTTCATCGATGCGTTCCATCCACTGGATGTCAAATCTTGATGTCCCAGATGATAGTGACGTGACCGCCGGACGGTGACTTATGGCACGGTCAATGCGAGCATGTAACTTACTAAATTCATCTTTCATGAATTTAGTCATAGTCTCGAACGTTGCTGATGTGGGCGTGGCTGCTGGACTTGGCACGTAGAGTGCGGATGATGGACGACCAAAGTCGAGGCCAGTCGTAGTTTGCCATGGCGGCAACGCAAATTGGGGTCCAGTCGATGTCGCTGACCCAGTAGACCATGTTGGTGATGCTGCAACGGTTGTTGCGATTACCGGTGCCACCGGTGACGAAGTTGCTGTTGTCTTCTCAATAGCAGGGGGTAACTCAGCGGTGGATATTGATGCGGTGTTAAATATGGGTGATAATGAGTCAGATGATGGTATGACTGCTTGACTTGATGATACTTCAGTATCAGACACTTCAGCCTCGGACTCATGAGATGAGGCTTCAGTATCTGATCCTGACTTTCCATGAATTTTAACTTTCATGATGAATGATCTGAGATATATTTAGAATAGTCAGTTACATCTTCGAGACCGTCTAGGAATTTTTAAATCATTGTAATAGTATGTGCCAATATCGTTACCGGCATTATCTTGTAATTCAACTACTAAAGGACTTAAAATTTTGGATACAATCGCGGGTCCCGAATATTTTGGTGCTAATTTAGCACTGTAACCGTCAACTTTTTTGCTTAGTTTTTTATTTAGGTAATAAACTTGATCACCAATTTTTAAATCTATAGGAATTTCAGAAAATCTTTGTTCGTGTTGTTTTCGCGTGCGTTCCCTAGCTTTTAACATATTTTGCTCAACAAAATGTCTCAGTTCAACTGCACGGTCCATTCGGGCTTGCCAAACGGTAACGTCAGACACGTCTAGATTTTCAAGAGGATCAGTGTCATTAATTAGTCGTGCGTCACGACCGTGGCTTAGATAGAATGGAGAGACGCCTAAAGCAGTATGTACCGAGGTATTATACGCGAATTTTAAATCATCGATATGTTCATCCCAATCTTTTTGATTTTTGCTTGTAAACGCGACAATCATAGGTTTAATTGTACGATTGCAGCGTTCAACGGGATTTGCGCAAGGGTGACCGATAGGAGTAGGTGTAAATTTGATATTAAATTGACTAATTAAATTAATTATATCTTTGTTTATGAATTCTTTGCCATTATCTGAGATAATTTGGCAGGGAGGACTCCAGTGATTAAATACAGACATCAGGTGATGTTTTATGATTTTTCCCGATTGTCGTTTCAGAGGAAAGATTTCAAGGTAGCGCGTATAAAGATCTTCAATAACCAGCGCCTATTGATTCCCCATAGTTGAACGAGTATATGGACCAATTGTGTCAATAGAAATAATAGACCAAGGCTGCGTTGGTGGTCTTGTTCCGATATATCCTTGCGGTTTTGTCTGATCACTTTTAGTTATTATACAAGTTTCACAAGCTGAAACGTAAGATGAGACGTCTTTGAACATTTCTGGCCAGTAAAAATGATGTCGTATCCGTTGATAAGTTTTGTCAATCCCAAGGTGACCTGATTGAGCTTCACAGTGTGCTTTCTCGATAGCTGAACGAATTTCCGATTCGGTTAGAACGACTTTCCAAGGATTTAGTTCACTAAGTATTTCCTTGACAGCTAGTGGACGGTAAAAATACAACTTATCATCTTCATATTTCCATTCACGATAATTCTTTGGATATTTTTGAACAACTCGGACTTTCTCGTCATACCAAGCGGAATTTTGAGCAATTACATTCAGTGGTGATGGATTAGAATCTGAAGCAGTTAAATCAGCAGTCTCTGGTTCTTCGTATCGACGCGAAAGTGCGTCTGGAGCTTCATTTTGTGTACCCCGATAATGAACAACTTCGATGTCATAAGCGGAAATGTCGATTGCCCACCTGGCCAATCTACCTGCAGGATCTTTTAGTGAGTGAAGCCATTTTAATGCGGAATGATCAGTGTAGACCGTGACTGGCAAACCCTCAATATAACCGCGTAGTTTCCGTAAGGACCACACGACAGCGAGACATTCCTTTTCTGTTGTGGTGTAATTCATTTCGGCTTTGTTTAACGGTCGACTTAAACAGATAATTAAATTTTCTCGATCGAGTTCTGGATCATACTGAGTTAAAACAGAACCTAACCCAGTGTTGCTAGCATCGGTATATAAACGATAAGATAAGTCTGGACGTGGCAATGACAATGTTGCAGCTTTTAACAAAGCTTCTTTCGTTTCCTCGAAAGCTTTTTCTTCGACGTCTGTCCATTCCCAAGGAACTCGGGTACTTGTTAATTTGTTCAAAGGACCTTGAACTTGTGCGACATTTTTAAGATGCTTATGGTACCAGTTGACTAATCCATTGAATCTTCGCAGTTCCTTACGATTTGTAGGTCGTTTATAATTTGCAATTGGCTCCAATCGAGCTGGATCTGGTTTCGAACCATCTTCATTAATTATAAAGCCTAGGAAATGAACTTTAGAGCATCCAAAATGGCTCTTTTCTTTATTCATTTTTATTCCGGCCTTACGGAATCCTTCGAAAACGGCTTGAAGAAGAATTTTGTGCTCTTGTAAGTCATCACTGATTATTATCCAGTCGTCGAGATATGCGAAAATTTTATTTTCTGCTTCAATGTAAGAAAACTGGGTTTTTCATGACTCAATAATTTTTCGTCGTACTATATCGGAAACTTCTTGGTACGTGCTGGGTGCATTTGTGAGACCGAATGGCATCCGAATCCATTCAAATAACCCTCGTCCATCTACACAGAATGCTGTGTACTGACGGCTATTTGGCTCGACTAGAACATGATGGAAGGCATCGCTGACATCAAGTACCGAAATTACTTTAGCACCTTGAAGGCTTGATAAAATGCGGTGCATAATTGGTAGCAGGTAAGAAGATTTTTTCGTGACTTTATTTAATGGCCGGTAATCGATGCACATGCGCCAAGTATTGTTCTTCTTGGGTACCATCACTGGCGAACATGCCCAAGCACTATTTGAAGGCTGAATATAACCCTTCGCGAGTAATTCGTCGACTTTATCATGCATCGCTTTCATTACTGGTGGACTTCGACGGTATGGTTTGGTACGTATTGGAGTGTCATCTGTCAATTCGATACGGTGTTGAACTAAATGTGTTAAACCCAATTGGACTTGTTTATTTTTCTCAAATTCTTTTGCTAGGAATTTTTCAAGATCGACGCGTTCAGCTGACGATAGTACGTTTAATGATGCTTGATTTATAAACCCGGACCGAGAGAAAAATGTATGAATGACATTGCTGGTATTTAGTTTCCAAGTACTCTCTTTGAAATTTACTTGGATATCTGCTAGTTGCCAGAAATCAAGACCAAGAATTACTGGAGTAGACAATTCAGATAAAACACTTAACCAAGTGATAATAGCATGACCATCGAGTTTAATTTTAAATGGAGCTCCACCACGAGTTTGCGTGGACTTGGAGTTAGCCATGGTTACTCCATGAGTGCTAGTGGGGTCAGGTGTGAGGTCTTGCAGTTGATATTCTTTGAGTTGTTCGTACGCAATCTCAGAAATATAACTGCGCTCACTTCCACTGTCCAGTAATGCTTCGAGCTCACATTTACCGATAAATATATTGGCAATCATGCGACTTACTGTTGACGGAGCTGTGAGGCTGTCTGAAGAGGTCAATGTGCTGAGTTTATTATCATTACTGAGCATTGGCAGTAATGTACTCTGTTTATTGTTTGAATTCATCTGAATGGTGAATTTTGGAAAGTAGGCAACGTTTTCACTCGAATCAGATCGATACTCATCAATCTCTGAGTCATATAAAGGACTAGTATACTCCCTTAGATCACAGAGAAGGGCATCGTCTGTCTCCGAGGTACTCTCAAGCTTTGTGACAGTTAGTTGTTGCAGTTCGTTTATTTCCAGGTCTAGTAGTAAATTTTTAATTGGAGATTTTAATCGATGTTTATTAATTGTATTTTGAGAATTACGCGACGGATTTAAGGAATTTTTAATTTTGGATTTTAAAACTTTTACAGGATTTTAATCTTTGACTTTTTAGTATTTCGAATTTGTTGAGAAGCTTCTGAACTTGTCTCCCAACTGGACTCTTCACTCACCAACTTGTTGGCAATTTGATCGAGGGGAGTTGAGAAATCAATTAAATCAGCCTCAGGATTCTCATTACCAACCAATTTTGGAGTATCAGCAGCTATAGGATAATTTAAAAAGAATTTTCCACGACTGATGACGAATTCAGGAGCATCAGGATTTAATTTGAGCATTTTTGATTTATCTTCGGTATTGGCAATGGGCTTGTCCGAATTATTATTTGGTACAGGAGCCCTGGTAACGTGATTGGTGTCTACTAGGGCGCTTACGCGTTTTTTGGAGTAGGAGGCCGTGGACGGAGAGGTAATCCTGCTTTAATACGTAATTCGTCGGTTACTGGTCCACAGCAAACTTCGGCAACGTGACCAGTTTTTCCGCAACGACCGCAGACAGGAGCTTTTGTTGCATTATTATTAGATGATACTGGAATTGAATTAATAGGAGTTACGTTTCCCGAAGACATTTTTACCGTAGTTTGATCTAATTTCTCTAGAATAGTTTTCATCATAGACTCGAAATTATTTAATAAAGTAGAAGACTCAAAATCTACATTTTTACTAACTGGAATTGACTGTGCTGAATTTTGAGTGTGTTTAGAATTATGAAAATTTTTATTATTGTTAAAATTATTATTTCTATTAAAATGATTGTTTCTATTAAAACTATTATTTCTACTGAGATTATTATTTGCGAAGTTATTATTGGGCGATACAGCTGAAGGCTGTAACGTCTCGATACTATTTAATTGACCTGTTTCTGTACTTTTTATAGAATTTAATTGGCTGCGAGTTTTAATTCTACTATTATTTTCTTTACGAGTTTTAAAGTGGAATTCAGCGCATCAGCTGTTGACTGCCAGGCGCTGACCCGCGTGTACAATTCCGCGTAAGTCATAATAGTCGTATCCGAAAATTTTTGTAAAAACTGAGAATTAAATCGCGAGGTTATAATTCGAATCTGCTTCATTTGCGGTAACGGATCTTCTAATTTTGCAAATTCGCTTTGCATCCGATTAATGAAGGCAACTCCTGTCTCGTCGCTGCTTTGTTTGGCCGAATATATCCCCTGAGGCACCGATTCGTCTGTTTGCTGAACCTGCCAAATCTTAAAAAATTCCTTGAAGGCCACCCAGCTGTGAAATAAACCTTCATTTTGGTAATACCACTCGAGTACGTTGCCGCGAAGGGTGTTAGTTATCACTGCATGGAAATTTTCAAAAGAAATATCATTGCTGATCATCCGCTGCTCGATTATTTTTAGATATTTTTTGGCGTCAATGGGAGAAGATCGATCTTGAGACGGAAATGAGACATTCCAAGATTTCACGAGACGACTGAGATCATACAATCGCATAGAGTTAGACCCGCTCATATTTGAATTCCCCGCTGCAACTGTATAAGTATTAGGCCAGGTTGACGGCTGAGCATGTGGGTATGCTTGTACTGATGAAGCTTGTGTGTATGTATTTGTGAGTGCAGGTGCACTATTATTGCTAGCTGGATGAATATATGTGTACGAGAGTGTCGGCTGAGTGTTCATATGCACTGGAAGCGTATGAGCTGGTGGTGGGACCACTGAGTGCGCGTACGGTTCACGCGCAGGTAAGCCAGGCATGGCGAACTGCTGTCCGTTCGCTTGCGTTGCCGGAACGTGTGCATGTGGCTGTGAGATGACTTGGCGAGTAGAGAGGGGGTTTGCTGCATGTGACGTCACAGTGGCAGCAGGGAACAGCTCTCTCGGCATCCACATGCTTGATGCGTCTGGTTGAAAAGATGGGGGTGGAAATTGAGTACCTGGGGGTCGCAAAACCGTGCTCGATATACGAAGCAAGTGCTGACGTTCTGCCCGCAAAGCTTCAATTTCTGTCTGGAGGCCCGAAACTACATTTTCTAATACGGCAACGGAGGTCGTATTTTGGGACTCTGAAATTGGCACAACCCCACTAACATTGTGGTGGTGGACGCTAACATTACCGCCCGAACTGGTCGTACAAACATTGTTATTATTATTAACAGATTGACTTTGGGTACAAAGGGTACTATTATGTATCTCATCGTTCTGCGTAAGATCTACTAGATCATCCATTGCGCTTGATGCGGTGGGAAAATGAATAAGATTACCCGGATTGTTAACCGAAGTGACTGGGAGAGATGATTGTGGAATCGGCGTTCTCGGTAGTGTCATTTTGGCGGGAAAACTGTCTCAGTAAAAATTTTTCAAAATAATAATTTATTATTAATGAATCTTTCTTAATCCGAACTGATAATAATCTTGTCAGATTATAAATAGATTTATTTGATCACGAGTTATTGTAATATGAAACTTTTAAAACTGTCAAGATTAATTAGTTATAACTTAATAATTTATTTAAGTTATTGAGACCCTTGATGACTAATAAAATTTTTATTTATAACTTGTTTTGGTTATTGAAATTTTCAATGACTCATAAGATTTTTATTTATTACTGCAAAGATTCTATTGATAATTTACTTAAGTGCTTAGTTTATTTGAGAACAATTTTGTCGAGCAAAAGATATTTTATTTTAAACCGGAAACGAATATAGTAATCTTTTGTGTCGTACAGAAAATAAGAAGTTACTTTACTTAGAAAATATTCGAACCAAAGTTTTATTTTAATATTTTGAGTATTTATTTTTATTAGTTACTTTGGGTTGTCTTTTGTGCGTAAGCAGAGGATAATAAACTGTGAAGACTAAATACTAGTGTCTCGAGTTACAACACGTGTAGCTAGTATACGCTCAAGGTCAAAGTATACCGAAATATTTATGGGAACGAAACCGGCACGCAATATTACAATGATAGATAATTTTTAAAATAAATAATTTATAATAAATTGATAATAATTGAAATAAATAAATTGGAAAAGCAATTAAATATTTTATAAAATTCTGATGCAGGTGAATGAATGATGAATTGTAATGGAATAATGAATGTAGAAAAATGAAATTATTAATACTGATAAAATTTTTGAGATTATTACTGAAAATTGTATAAAATTTTTGCTGCAAAGCCGTGAGAAAAATCAATAGAATTTTCAGTTGCCCGTTTGAATTACTGCAAAGTCCCTGATCGAGCGCCAGTTGAGACAAACCGCTTTTCATTTCGCGATTTTTCAGCCACCAGAATTCGCGGGTTGAACCCTGGCTTAGGCTGGCCTCTAACAAATTTTATTTTACTTGGGACAGAGCAATGGGCTAGAGTTCTTGCAAAGCAAGGACCCGCACTTATTCAAACTCGGCAACGTATATAAAAATCTGTTAACTTACCTCACGGCTTAATATTTATAAATTATTTCTTATAATTAATTTAATTATCGTATATAACTTAATCAATCAGTATTATGTCTTATTAAATGATTTTACCAGTATTTTAGGATATGACTAAAAGGTAGTAGATAGAATATGAAGTTATACAGAAAATATGCAAGTTTATTGCCAGTTATAATAATTCTCAATTACTTACAATAAATGTCGCTGAATAATACAATGTAGGTGGTCCGAACAACAATGGATGGCCACGTGGAAAGCGTTGGTTGTTATAATCAAAGAATACACTGCTTTTATATTTTATAATTAATACGCTGATATTACAAATGTATCAGCGGTAACGTACTAATGAACTTAACAAATTAAATATGTTTTAGTCTCAAATAATAATAATAATATACGATATATAATAAAATCGCAAGCTAAGTTGCCAGTTAGATATAAAGTATAATAACTAAATTAAATAATAAATGAATACAATGCAAGTAAATTGCCGGCTAATATTTAATTAAATCAGGATATTCGAACACGTCTAGACGCTAATAGATCCAAGATCGAAGTCTAAGTTGTCTAACCGATAATTGAGGGTCTGGGACTTGCCTCTGAACTCTGTCCCCACTTCACCCTTACGGTCATGCGTCGACGTGAAAATTAGTCATGTGACCACGGCACTATGACTTGGGTAGTTTCAGACGACAAGAAAACGGGGAAAAATGGGAACCGCAAGGCTGAGGACGACGAAGACAACTCACATCGTCTCAAGACAGTCTAAATTACTTTGCGAAATGTTTTTCTAAGCTTCTCAAATGTTACAAATAATTTTCGTTTAAATCGATACATTAGATAATACATTTCAATCACTTGGAAATAAAAACCCCAATCTAATTCATATGAAGATCTACTAAAATTATTCAATTCATTCATCCGAAGTACCGGTCTAAGTATGAGAAGATGTTAAGCCGAAGCTACCTAGCGGCAACTGCCGGAACTAAAGTAATTTCTCATAATTTTCGTATAGATCATGAGAATTTCTTTTTGAAGATCATTGACTCTGCTGTATTTCTTAGCAATTTTATTTCTAAAGAAAAAATTTTTTGATATTTTAATGGTATGGCCAAAAATAAAATCTTTTCCTTTAGAAATACTCAAGTGGCAAGCAAACGTCCCAAGAATATCGGAGATTTATGACTTAAAATCAAATATAATTTCGTCATATATTTACTTAGCTCATCACTCGTCAAATATATATCTTTTGTTGAATAATTATTAAACGCACTCATAAAATTAATATTCATCCCATATGCTAGATAGTTTTAATTTAAAGAAAGTGATTAGTCATTCATAAGAAACTTTGCTTTTACTGAATGCAGCCATATTGGAAAGACTAAAGAGGTTGTACGTCCAATATACATACAATAGCAAAAGATTATCGACTTGTGGAGAAATAATTGGGCTCAAAATGGACACGGATAGAGTCACCTAAAATTCTTCGATGGACTATAGTTGATGTATATATGAATATAGTTGGTGTATATAAGATGTTTTTTTTTCATGAGCTAGAAAGGTGGGGAAAAATTGGCTACTTATCTAAAAAAAAAAAACGAGACTTCATGATGTTAATATCTATCTTATGTTTGAAACTGTAACGCCAATCCTATTTCTTTATTTCACGTCAATTTCAACTTGTATTAGAATCGTGAAAAAATAATGAGTAGATTGGCATAATCGTAAAGTTTAAATGCAAAATCCAGAATAAAAGCAAAATCAAAAAAACATCTAAATCATTTTGCAATGCCAGATTTCAGAGGAATGAATACAGGTAGAGATGAGAGTTAAAACTGTACAGTCAACGCACCTTTAATTTTGAGACCGCTGAGAATGACTGTATTGATGACTTCTAAAATCAAAAATTTTCACTCGAAGTTTTAGAATATGATTGTAACGAGATGTTATTAAAATAAAAACATAAAAATTTTCAAAGTACTATTTTTGACTTGTTTTTTTTTTTACCAAATATTCAATTGTAAGTATGGTGAATCGATGACTTGTATTAGTAAATCGAAAATATAAAAGAATATGTGGTTAAGCCGATGAAAGTAATTTATTTATTTTACTTACCACTCCAAGTAAGAGAAGCTCTTAGTGAATAGCCATCTAGTGGTGATTTTAAAACTAAATTTTTATTTCTTCTAATTGTTAGACTATTTCTAGTGTTCAATTTATGTTTTATGGGTTTGAATACATAGCCACCTGGCTCTGACAGTAAAGTAAGATCCTTTTTATATTTCAAAGCTTACGTTGCTAGAACTAAAAATAATCGTGGAAACTTATTTCATATCTTTTTTTTTCTTTCACATTACTTTCTTTTGCATACTATTCGGAACATGTATCAGTATGAAGGTATATGAATAAAACTTCCGATTGCGTATGTGCCTAGATTAAATAGATTTAATTACTTATTTTAATATGCATGTTTTATGCAATTTTGTGATGCATGCACTGTCTGCATATGCCACTTAAACGCAGTTATAGCCAAGGAATTGATGATTTTATTCTTGAAAATGCAATCATTAATTCTTGGCGTAAAATCAATTTCATAGACAGGACAAATGAAAAGAAATTGTAAAAATAAGCAATATAATTTTTTTCAATCAAGAGTCCGTGACTAAAAACATGGAAATTAATTTATTTATTTTACCTACCGCTTCAACTATGAGAAGGCCTCAATGAAAAGCCACCTAGTGGATGATTTTGGAATAATTTTTAATTTTTTATAGAGTGACTCAATTCTATTGTCTGTTTTCTATATTAAGTGAATTTGAGTCCGTGCCACTTGCTGGCGAACTATAAACTAAATGGTTACGTTCTTGTATTTCGATATTTCCTTACTCTCCAATAGAATGAAATTTTGTAGTAGAAATTATAAAAAATGAAAGAAAAGTGACTGTTGGCAGTTTTCAAAGTTATGATTTATATTAAAATCTATGATTTTACCGATTCGAATTTTGTGTTCATTAATTAGATACCTCATTTAAAAATCAGAATGTCTTATATTTATGAGTTTGAATACTGAAGCTTAAGTGCGTTAAGGACAATAACATAGAATATCTCGATTCCGGGGATTTGAAAATCGTTAAACTAATTGAGTATCGCCTACAAAATAGCTAACTACAAGTATATGACAATTGAAAATTTACTAAGTGCGGAGTTGTTGAGAAGTGTCAACTCTCATCGATTCTTATCAAGAGATCCATTGATTCCAATGATATAAAGTTGGGCATTTTCGTTAGTCTGGCCTTGTCATATATTGGTCGGCTTTGATAGCAAATGCATAAAAATTCATAAATGCATAAAAACCAAGACAATATTAGTATTATCATTAACTGAATTCATATATCCTAGAAATCGAGTAAAATGTGAGAACATTTCAATCCAGACCCAACTGGTGATGACCATGTAACTAATTTCGAAAATAACGAAACAGCAGATAGCAAAATAAATTATTAATTAACTGTAGTATTCCCAACCAGCAAGTATTATTCTTCTGATAGAAACTTTTCTTAAGTTCTTTCTCAAATCAGAAAAAAAGAAATATTATCTGAAGATTAAAATTGAAGTTAGCAATAGTTCGAAGCCCATACAGATGGCCATGAGAAAATGTAAAATTAATAATTTTGATTATAAATTAATAATTTTTTGAATGACAGCTGATAACTTTGCCACAGAGTAATTACGTATCATAAAGTTTTTTCAATGCTTTCATTGAACTAAAAGACTTATGTCACGAAAAAAGTCTATTATATGTTTTAATAAATTGTGAGTATGAAAAAATAAGAAAATACGTCTAGAAAAAGTTATCTATTCAATTTACTTACCATTCCAAGTATGAGAAGTTCTCGATCTAATGCCACCTATCGGGTGATTTCGGAACTCAATTTTTTTTCCTTAATTGAGGCACGATAGCTAAATCATGATATTTTTGATATTTGAAAGAAATTTTAGGCTGATATGTGATATCTGGGGCATAAGAGTCTACCTGAAAATAAGCATGCTACAGAAAAATAATTTTTTTTTCAAACTAAAATAAAATTGAAAAATTTACTGATTGAAGGTCTTTAAGGCCAATAGATTATATGCTGGTTAAAATTAAAAAATTAAAATTTCAATACAATAAATAAGAAATCGCAATAGTAAGAAGGAGTATTAAAATATCAAAGAAAAATTTGAAGGAAATTTTATTTCACTAATATATTATACTAATATAATATAATTCTAATATGAGAGCTGGTAATTTCAGGCAAGATAATTTTTTTAATGAAGTAGGCAAACTTCAATAGTTAAGTTTTGGTAATACTCATACATACAATATATAATCTTTTATTGAGTGCAGCAGGCAAGTTCACTCTAGTATAAAAGTTAGTTAGAAAATTGCAGATGCTACATGATTTATTCGTCAAAATTCTCAAATAATATGAATCAAATATTAAAGCACAATGTCAAATTTCGACATCTTAATTTTTTTATATATCAATATATAATAGTTATATTTATAAGGAATTTATCCCTTCCAGTGAACAGTTTGAATCGTTTCTGAGAGTTCAAAAATAAACTAAAAAAATAAATTTTATTTTGTTTGTAATTCTCCAGTATTTTCGAGTCTACCCAATCAACGCTTCGAAAAATATGACTCACAAAATTTTGACGATGCATTTGTTACCACAAGCAAATTTATTTTTTCTACTAACCGGTTTGAGAGCGAAAAGACTGCAATCAAAAGCCACCGAGCGGTGATTTTGGAAACTAACATACAACTTACTATAGATTTTGTACTGCTGAATTTAAGTCAAGTATTATTTGACATTATGATTAAACGCAAAATCTATGCTCATGTTGTAAACTTTATCCCAAATAAATTGAGTATATACAATATATTTTACAAACCTAGTGAGGTCTATAATGTAAATTAGTTACCTCTCTAGCAATGACTCTCTTACATGTCTTTTCTTAGCGGGACATGAATTTGAAACGTCCAAATCCAGAAAATTTCAAAACTTAAAATTTATGACATCAAGTTGTGATGTGATCAGTACGGACCAGTTTTTTTTTGTGATTTACTTATTACTATTTTTACTTATAACTATTATTTTTATTACTATTTTCCTATGAGTTACTATTTGGGATATATTACTATGACTTGTAATTAGTATTATTATTATTACTATGACTACATATGTTTACTTACGACTAAACTTAAAACTATGGTGTTTACTTTAATTACTATTTGTACTTAAAAACTATTTTTTTTTATGTTAACTATGACTAGATTAACTACGTTACTTAATTACTCCATTGTGATTATAACTATTACTACTATAACTTAATTGCTACTACTGTGTTTAATATACTAAAAACTATTACTATAACTATAATGATCTAGTATTTACTATGTCTGTGTTTTATTTTTTTAATAAGATTGTGTGTGATATTATGGTTATGCGAGTATATAAGTATGAGAATAGGGATACGCGCCGAGTGAAAATTATTCTAAGTCCTGTAACGGGTAAAACTGGGGTTGATTTCCGCTGCCAATTAAAAGTTATTAATTGATAAGTCGGAAATGAACCAAATCAGAACCAGAAAAGACAAAACAGTAAATAGACAAATAATATCTGAATGCAAGGAAATTTAATGATTAGCCAATAAAATATCCCAGAAAGCAAAATTAGAAGATATACAAAACTACCCCTTTGGCTCGGTTTAGCTCGCCGGAGTCCAGGGTTGAAAACAAAGGGGGTTTTCAAAAGATAGACAATATTAAATGTAATACTTTAAAGTTTATTCAAATCAAACCTTTACATAGGCTTCGAGCCCTTGTTCTACTACCTTTACAATAAATGATTACGGTTTTTTAATTATTTAAAACTATTTCAAATCACGGTTTATCACGGTTCTGTAAATACGTACACACGGTTACGCGGTCAATTCCCACACACACAATTTACGCGGACTAGTACGCGGGTCTACCCCTCTCCCGGATGCTTCAGGGGTGTCTGGTCGACTTCCCCGTCGGCCCTGCACGAGTTCCCCTTCCCTGAGGGTAAGCGGATGGTCTCCGTCAAACCCCCACCTACACGGCTAGTTCTACCTACCACCCCTTGGCAGAAGGCCTCAGAGTGGGGACCCTTAAATCTCCCCGAGAATCAAAATTTCGCTTACCTTGGTCCGGTCGGACTCGGGGTAGTCGAAGTTCCAGATGTTGTCCAGGGAATGGTCTTCCTCCAGAAAACGTCTCGGGAGACTAAGTTGCCCAATACGGGCTTTAACGAGCGCTTTTATTACTTGAGCCATCCGTCGCACATACGGAAAAGGATAAATTCCATCGCCCTCTAGCGTTGCTTTCTAAAGCGTAGTGATCGAGAAAATATTCTAAGTCCAACCGTCAAAAATCAAAGGAAGCAGAAAAACGATGAAATATTATTCAAGAGATTGAATTTCTTCTAAGTTTTGTGTTTTAATATCAGTGAGAATTGAAAAAATATAATTTAACGAAATATAAAATATGGTTTGAAAGGAAAAAGAATGTGTTTAAGACTTTGAGTAAACATCTATTACGGAGAAGTTAGCCTTACGGCTTACGCACTCGCGAGCGAACGGAGAGAGAATGAAAGAATACGCGATTAAAATACTAAGTTAAATTAAACTCTCTCACATTATTTTTCATATTTTGTCTTATTTTATATTCCTTTCAATCTCTTGAATCTTTTAAAAGATTCATATGGAATTATTTTTCACATTTTTTTTCCTTCTCCTTTAAATTTACTGGCTCGGGACTTAGAATATTTTCACTCGGCGCGTATTCATATTACCATTCTATACACTCGTACCAATGTAATATCACACAAAATCTTAGTACTAATATGACACAGCCATAGTAAATAAATCCATTATAGTTATAGCAATAGTTTAAGTATATTAATAGAAAATAATAGTAAATAATAGTTATAATACCAAATTTAAGTAGATTACAATAAACAAGTAGTAATTAGTATTAGATAAATAGGTTTTAAGTATAAAATAGTAGTTATAATAAGTACCATAGTTTTAGGTTTCGTTAATCGTTACAAGTAGCATTAAGTAGTCATAATTATTAGAATAAGTACCCTAGTTTTAGGTTTAGTCGTAAGTAATAATAATAATAGTAATATATCACAAATAGTAAATAAGTAGTAATTAAATAGTAGTCCTAGTTATTATAAAAAAGTAGGTTTTAAGTACAGTAATAAATAGTAGTTAGAATAAGCATCCTAGTTATAGGTTTAGTAGTTAACAAGTAGTCATAGTATAAGAATAGTAGTAATTTAGATAAATAGTAGCTAGTATAGTAGTAGATATAAGGAATCAATAGTTGTAAGAATAAAACAAAAAAAACGAAACGGGTCCGCCCCAACTGGTCTGCCATCACAGTCCCGAGCCGACAGAATCAAAGGGAAAGAAAAAAACGTGAAAAATAATTCCATGTGAATCTTTTAAAAGATTCAAGAGATCGAAAGAAATATAAAATAAAGTAAAATCATGAAAAATAATGTGCGAGAGTTGAAATTTAGTATTTTAATCGCGTATTCTTCCATTCTCTTTCCGTTCGCTCGCGAGAACGTAAGCCGTACGGTTAATTCCTCCATATTCAATGTTTGCTCAAACTCTTAAACACATTCTTTTTCTTTCCAAATCATTTTTATATTTCGTTTAAAGTATATTTTTCAATTCTCGTTGATTGTAAACGTGCGTTTTGATTTTACGATTTGAAGATCAAGCGCAAAGTCTAGCTGATTCTATGGCCATCTATTGGAATGATTTGTATATTGATTGGCACATCCTTAGTCACTTGGGCCATGTCAGAGGCCACCTAGATCGAATTCGAACTTAGACGACAGTGGGGTAGTTCCACCCCTCCCAAAATTAAGATATAAAAGGGCCAGCAAACACTTGCTCGAGAGACTGAGGCCCTGGCCATCATTTAGAGTGGACTGAGGATGCTTAGCGAGGTCTCACTCTAGCACCAGGACTCATAACAATTTATTTGAGTCGGCCTAACGATATCCAGTCTATTAGTTTGTTATATCTAGTCATTGAGTCCAACATTCGAGTTCAAGGCACGATTCAAGTCCAAGCTATCGACTCAACGACTCAAGTTCAAGTGCTCGACGTATAAGTCACGCCGAAGTCAATTCTTTTCTCGTAAACTTTGCAAAGTTAAATTCAATTTTGATTAATAATATATTATAAACTGGTTTGGTAAACCATTCGCTTGTATTTGTGGAAAGTTTGTCGGAAGTGATTCGCCTAGTGTCCAGCCCATCAAGCAACCCAGGAACCTGACAAGAATACCACGACAAAGGTCCAACATGCAGCGACGCCCAATTCCATCAGTACGTCGGACAATAAAATCCAGATAAGATTTATAATAAATTTATTACTATTTATCTCTCTTCAACGCGATCTAGTATAAATGATTATTGATTTTATTTTTCCCGTGTCCATTAAATAATTGCGCGTTGAATAAAACTTACTTTATGGGACAATTAAGTTATTTCGAAAAGAAATTTAAATTATATAAAAAGGGGAATTTTGTAAATATTTGGGACTTAGTTAAATAAAATTCATTGTATATAATAATTGAATTAAATCTCAAAGAAATTACTTTCATTACCAGTGTCTTTAGAATAAGTTGAATTTCAGCCGCGTGTCCGGTCAAAACGAGTCGAACTACTCTCTGAGATCTATTTCCCGCATTTCAGAACCAGCGATATAATAATGATAATTTATATTTATAATTAATAATTAATTATTGAATCGGGAAATTTTGTAACTGTGGTTCGTGGCTACTGGACACGAAGTAGCCAAAGGTCACCGTTAAATGATATTGCCGCACAAAACTTAGAAGAAATTCAGTCTCTGGACATATTATTTTGTAATTTTCTGTTTCCCTTGGATTTGGTCGCCCAGGGACTTAGAATAATTTCTCGATCGCCACGCTTAAGCAAGCGACGCTAGAGGGCGATGGAATTTATCCCTTTTCGTATGTGTGGCGGATGGATCAGGTAATAAAAGCGCTCGTAAAGGCCGTATTGGCAACTTAGTCCCCCGAGACGTTATCTGGAGGAAGACCATTCCCTGGACAACATCTGGAACTTCGACTACCCCGAGTCCGACCAGACCAAGGTAAGCGAAATTTGATTCTCGGGGAGATTTAAGGGTCCCCACTTTGAGGCCTTCTGCCAAGGGGTGATAGGTGAAACTAGCTGATTAGGTGGGGGTTAGACGGAGACCATCCGCTTACCCTCGAGGAAGGGGAATTCGTACAGGGCCGACGGGGAAGTCGACCAGACACCCCTGAAGCACCTGGGAGAGGGTAGAACCGCGTCACTAGTCCGCGTAACTTTTGTGTGTGAATTGACCGCGTAACCGTGATTTAAATAATTAAAAACCGTAATCATTTATTGTAGAGGTAGTAGAACAAGGGCTCGAAGTCCATGTAAAGTGTTGATTTAAATAAAATTTAAATTGTTATATTTAATATTGCCTGTCTTTTTGAAGACCCCTTTTGTTTTCCACCCTGGACTCCAGCGAGCAGTACCCGAGCCAAAAGGGGTAGTTTGAGTTTCTAATTTGCTTATGAAAAGTTACTACGATATTTCAGTGAACCAATTTTATTTGCATTGATTTAAAGTAATATTCATTTATTAATGCTGGCTAATTATTAAATTAAGATTCTTAGCTATTTACTGATTCATCTTTTCTGGTTCTGTGTGGTTCATTTTTGACATCAATTAATTAATAACTTTTAATTGGCAACTGAAAGTAACCCCAGTTTTACCTGTTACAAAGTTATGGTAATATGAATGGATCTCTAACAATTATACGATATTTTATTATGCAGCAAAAAATCAACCTCAAATAATGAAAAAAAATCAACAAAAAACTTCAACAAACAAATTTCGTAGCTAATAATCACCCATATCAGAACAAGTTTGTAACCATATAATGACCATAAAATTGGTGGTTTGGATAACTGTGCAGTTTCACTTATTACTGGAATTGCATGCAACACTTTAATTAATGTTAACTAAGAATCGGAACGCACCAAGAACCAAAGAAGTTTCTTCCTAAATGTTCATCTAAAAAATGTATATGTCAAGTAGATATTTAATAAATTAATGTTAGATTTCATAAAACCAAATATATTTCAGTCCATATATTTTTTTACATGAATAATAAGCTAGTCAAGTCCTATCGGAAATTCTAGAACTCAGATTCATTAATTACGATTACCAAATAACAATAAGCGAATTTATTCTTTAGCTAAACTAGTTCGATCATAACTTAAAAGCCACCTAGTGGATGATGTGAGAACTATATATCAGAAAATTCTTCAATTAACGGGAGACAAAAAATTTTGTGCCTAAGATGTCTAAAAAAACATCCAAAGTATATTTACTAGTAAATAAATTGATATCATGATCAGTTACCTAAAATTCCTTTTTCTCATGAAACTGAAAACATTAGAAATCAATCTCATATAATTTTAGGTTCGAATTTGTAGTACATATCACTTATCACAAGGAATACTATACATAACAACGGTTTTCAACAAGCAATCACGTTTTATAAAAAATTCCGATGCTTGAAGAATATTTACTTTAAGGAAGAATGTTCAATTTTCTCCTACAAAGATAGAAATTTACATTTGATTCCATCTCATAGATCAAGATCTTTATATTAATTTGACAGAATAATAATCATTCTTTAAACTGCTAAAGAACAATAAAGCGAAAATAAACACAAATTCTTACTAAAGTCTCCAGTAATAGACGAAAAAAAAGTTAATTTAACAAATTCGAACATCAATCCAGTTAACAAATTCACAAATTATTCCATAGCTTTATTAATCATTTTTTCATTAGAAATTCTTAATATTCTTCAAATATACAATACTCTGACGTCACTTGTCAAGAATTCCATTAATACGGAATGTGTGTGTGTGAAAAATAAAATAAGTTTATTTTATTTTGTCAACCGACAGTTTTCTTTTGCTTTGAGTAGGAACCGACTTTGTGTTGATCGACTAAGACATTGAAGAACAATTTTTATTTATATCGAGTCAAGCCGACAACTTCAAGCAAATACTAAGTAGAAATGATTCTTCTCACGATTTATGAGGTTAATTGGTGTCGGAGACACTTCAAGTTTTTCCACAATTTGTTTTGAAAGTAACAAAATTTATTCACTATTAGAAATTAAATTTCGAAGACAAGCCACCTAGCGGATAACCCGGAACTTATTTCGAAAATAGAACAGATCAAATAATTCAAGCCTAATTATTTTGTTATGTTTGACCGTACTGATTTTGTGTAGTCTTAGTGATCTTCACTTCATAATAAAATAAATAAGAAATTTTAAAAATCAAAAATTCACTTACTTTCCCGATCTAGTACAACTCAAATGATAATAAACAAATTTATTTTAACTTTAAAATGACTTTACAATTATTGCCATGTTCATAAAATTACAATAAACATTCTGTAGCTTGATGTTGTAACAATCGGTACACCTGAGTCACCACTCAACTGAACCTTAAGATCAGTAATTTTTCCGTTAATTTTTCTTTTTATATATATATATTATAAGGATTAACCTGGAGAATTCGGAGCACACTCACCAAAGATACAATAATACAGGGGTATCCGTACATACGTATATGTGCATGAGTTTTGTACATATGTGTGTGTTATGTATGCGTACGTTGACCATATATAGATATCTATGACGTATTTTGGGCTTGCTCTGAATTCCCACAGAAAGGTATGCAAGTATGAGCGGTCAAGTTACAAGAAAGTGAGACGTAGATAAGAACAAGCAACTAGAAAATAGTACGTCTTTCTTTCTCTATGCACAGCTGCACGACTAGGGCCGATCCCTTATAAAGAATCCACCGACTCAATGTCTTCCAGATGTCCCACGAAAAGATTTCTCTGAATCTTCCGCGGCCGCGAGTCCCTTGTCATCATAAAAGTCACCGAAAAGGGCTCAATAAATTTAACAAAACATTTCCCTGTTCTAGTTCAACTCAAATTTTTACGAACTTTCTATTTAAACCATCTGTTACCAATGGGCCTCACGTCTCCCGCGGATCCTTACTATTTCTTTTCCAATGTAGAAATCTATCTCTAATTTTATTTTATTTTTAATTTTTAATTGCATTTCTCAGAAGTGTCCAAAATATCGGTAATAAATGTCACTATATATTTTGGAGAAAAATCATTTTTACAGAATCTCACGGTCTCCCGCGGATTCTTACTTTTCCCTTTTCCACCATAGGAAGCTCTTCTATTTTAAATTTTAATTACATTTCTCGGAATCACCTAAAATATTGATAATAAATGTCATCATAGACACGCAATCTCTAAAAATTTATATGGTCCCCCACAGAACCTCTCCGTTCCTTCACCTATCACTAAAGATTTTTCATCTCAATTTTGTATTATTTTTAAAATTATATTTTCCTAGAATATGTAATATATCGATCATTAATGTCATCATATATTCATTACTTTATTTTTAAGCAGTACACCACGGACTTATTTTTCTATTTACATCCTGTTTACTACAAAATTCCAAGAACTCCCGTAATAAAATGTCATTCTCAGCTGTCTAAAAGAAATCAAATCCTTCTATATTATTGTCTTCTTCGTCTTCAACCTATGCAAGAGGCATCTTCGGCCCCACTTTTCTTTCAAACTTTTTCATATAAAAACCCCGAAAAAATAATCAAAGTCAGTCATTACCGCCGCAACTAAAACCCTTGTCGGATCTATCCGCGAGTAAGACTCACTGAGTTGATTTCGAAATTCGTTCTCGTGACGCTCCACGCCTAGGCAATCGGGGGTCCTAGATCGAAAATCGGATTCATCCACGAGTAAGATGTAACGGGGTAAAATTAAACTTATTCAAATAATTTAAATTTAAATTGTTCTTGAATTCCCCGCGGTTGGTTAGTTATCAAAAATCGATTAACCCCGTAATCTAGTTTATCGACTGGTCCCCGGAAAACGCCAATTTTGGAGACTCAGCCTCCCTCCCTAAGTAGGAACTAATAAGAGTGGGAAAATTTACGAAAATAGCCGAGGGGTCTCGGACTTAGATATTAGTGAGTGCACGAGGTGATTTTTCACAGAGTCGGACGGACCGGCAACCAGACGAGCAGGAACTGCACGTGAAATACAAAGGTAAATATATAAGCTTTGGAGAGGTTACAGTGGAACCTTCCAGAAGCTATCATCAAATTAATAAATTGTAATCCTTGTATCCGGCAGGAAGCCGATACAATTATTGAAAGATATTTATTTGTACTGAATTGTTCGCAGATTAATTGGTTGGAGAATTTTTGGGAAAAGAACGAGTTGGAAAAGTGAGAACAGGCGAAGGAAATCGGCCGGAGGACTGGTTGGGGAAGTTAAGGATGCCACGATATTAGAAAAGAAAGAGGTAAATAAATTGTCGGCGGTTAGCCACAATTTATTAATAATTAATTTTTATGATTACTAAGTAATTATTATTCGTGAGCAGTCGCCATTTCCGGGTCGTTCATTATAAATAAGATTCTCGGCAGAAGCCAGAATTCTTTTATTAATTAACAACGCGGTCTGTCGGATAAAATTCTCGGCAAGGAGGCCAGAATTTTAAATATTATTAATTATAAATTGAGGAAAAATTTCTCGGCAGGAAGCCAGAAATTACAATAGTCATAAAGTTATTGTTATATGATAATTTAACCAGTATTAATTAATAAGGTAAATAATAATAATCAATAAGACTGAGAAAATTATTTCCGTAACTAAGTGCTGTGAAAAGTGATAAGAAATTTAATATTTAACTATTTAACTTTGAGTAAAATATTGATGGCAGTAAAATTAGTAAAATTTTGTTAAGAAAAAAATCTAAAGTTTAACGTGAAGAAAGAAAGACACGAAATCGAGAGAGATAGACTAAGACGCGCGAAGTAGAGCAGGATAGCGTCAGTTACTTGAGAAAGAAATCTATTACTTGATGGGATATTTTACTGGAAAATTTTGGTGAATTAAAATAAATGATTATATAAAAGAGGAAATTAAAATTAACTAAATTAAGTAAATCTAAAATGTTAGTGAGAAAATTTTAAGAAAATAGATTAATTAACCGTGTGTGTGTGTGTGATATAAAATGATTCCAGGGGAATTTTTAATCAATTAGTTTGAAATAAGTAGATCCAGGGGATCTGGCAAGTTGCCGATTTTGTTTTAATATTGATCCAGGGGATCAGGCCGGTAGCCAAGTTGTTATAATAAGTCCAGGGGACTAAAATTTAATTAGATCCAGGGGATCAGGCCGGTGGCCGAAGTTTATTATAGTAAGTCCAGGGGACTAAAATTTTATTTAAGATCCAGGGGATCAGGCCAGGGGCCAATTAAATATTTTAATTTTATAAAGTCCAGGGGACTAAGTAATTAATGTAATAAAGTCCGGTGGACTCCGATGTAATAAAATAATTATAAGTAAAGTGAAACCCGGTGGGGTAGAATTTGTTGTGATAAATAAAATTGTTAATTATATTAATAAAAGTATTGTGTAATAACTTTAATTCCTCATCCTATCTCACTCTTATAAAATTCAACGACCCTGAAATTTTCTAAACTTAACATCTCCGGTTCTGGAAGGCCGAGTCTTATCTTCCAGTGGCGCCCTTATTAAAATCAATTAATAAAGGGGCCAAACTTGACAAGGTTGAAAATTACCTTGTTACATTGGCGCCCAACTAAATAAAAAAAACCCAGAAAATTATGAGAGTGAGAATTGAGGAATTAAAATATTCGAGAAAAGGAAAGTAAAGAATTTGAATTTTTGTCTGTTCGGTAAAAAAAAGAAGTTTGAAAATAATTAATAGTTCAGTTAAAATAAAATACTTATAATTATTTTTACAAGAAAATCTTGAAAAGAAATTCAAATAAATATAAGAGAAAAATAATATAAAATAACTAAGTAAAATAATTAAGTAAACTGAAAATAAGTTATAAGTTTTTGAAAGAAATTTAATAAAATCACTTACAATTAGATTATTAAAGAATTTAAACAAAAGACTGATTAGGCAAAGAAAAATACATTACTTAATTAATTAAAATTAATCTCAAATAATATTTAAAAATAAAAATACCGGATTTTGAAAAAAAAAAATTATCAAATAATCACGTCGTGAGGAAGTGTCGTTGAAAGAAATAATACCGGATTTACATAAATTATATTCTACAACTTAAGTAAGGAAATTCAAGTCGAGTTTAAATTTAGCATCAACTAAATTTTTCTATCAAAGAAATAAAGCAAAAGTAAGAAAAATATAAGTTTGTTATTGTGCTAGAGGATTAAAGTAAAATATCAAAGACTTTATTTAGTAACTTAAATAAATACTGACATCAATTTACTTAAACTTAAATACTTAAAATAAATATTATAAACAAAGTATTAAAAGATAAAACAAAAATGTTTAACGGTGGTAATAGTTTCGACCCAACAAGGGAAACGTGAGTAAATCCGGAATTAAGAAGGCTTTCGGCTGGTAGAGGTCAAAACCGTGGAAACAACACACGAAATCCAGGTTCGTCATCAGCAACACTACCAGTACCGACGATATCGATAAGTACAAACACCACGAATGTGATTACAACCACAACTAGCAGCTGTTATACAGCAGCTCCGTCAATGCCAAATCCAACAGTTCTAAACGCCGCAAGCGGGTCGGGGGTAGTCCCACTCAGTTTGCCGGCAGGAAACAATGAAAATTTTGAAGACGCCGCAGTTGGGTCGGGAGGTTTCCCACTCAATTTGCCGGCAGGAAACAATGAAAATTTTGAAGACGCCGCAGTTGGGTCGGGAGGTTTCCCACTCAATTTGCCGGCAGAATACACAGGGAATCAGGACAATACAAATAGGTCGGGGAATAACCCACCTAATGTAACAGCAGTGGATGGACAAAATGTGAACAACGCACTCGGTCGGGAGGAGATACCACCGGATATACGTATCCTATTTGATCGTATGGATGAAAGTTCGAGACAAGTCCAACAAATGACAAGAACATAGCGATCGATTAATGAAGAAAACTCAGCGTCAATAAATGAATTGGCCAGAATGTTGAATCAAATGATGACAGCGCAAGGGGAATTAATGAACAGGTTCAACCCGCTAGACAACTCATGGCGTTCTTACTCGCCGGTGGATTGGAGAGCAGCTGAACTTCAATTTGGTACAACCGTTGCCCCGATGGGTCAAGGTTTGGCGAGGGGGAGTGGTCCAGCTGAAATAAGGCCACAACGACAAACAATTCAACCTCAAGTTCAACAACAGCAGCCACAAGTCGACAACAATCATCATACTCAACGACAAACAATTCAACCTCAAGTTCAACAACAGCAGCCGCGAGTTGAAAACAATAATCAATTCTAACAAGCTGGTCAACCTGGACAAAATAATCAACAGACATCAATCGCTGATCAATTAAGTAGTCTTCAGGAACAATTGCGTCAACTACAATTAAACCAGAGACAACAGTCAAATAGTGAACAGGGCCAGATTCCATCATATCAAAACTCACATCAAAGGAATCTCGGCAGGAATGTTTCACCTTTTGTAGAAGACAGACGTTGGAAAGACATCATACAGGGTTTGAAAATGGGCAATATTTTCTATCCTCAAGAAAATTTAACTGTTGACGAATTTTTACACGCAGTTGAAGCTAGAGCGAATCGAGAAGACTGGACGGATAAAGAACTTCTGAGAGTCATGAGCTATATACTTCATGGTGCTTCGTCTCGTTGGTATGACCTGAACTACAATAGCTGGTCGGGGTATTTACAATTCAAAACCGAATTCCGCAAGGCCTTTGGGAGTCCTGCAACTGATCATCAAATTATTATGGATATAAGCAAGATGAGGATGAACAAAGGAGATAATGTCACAGAGTTCGTTTTGAAAATTCAACAGAAATACCAGTCTATGAATTTTCCACCACCAGTAGAAGATCAAGTAGCGTGTATTAGAAATCATCTAACAGACGAGCTACGGACGTTGGTCTTTGCAAGACAAGTACACACCTATGAAGGCTTATTAAATGCACTACACGAAGCCACAAGATGCATTGAAGAAGCTCAACAGTTATCGGTGCCTCAGAAGACAGTCAAGTTTCAAGACAAACCTAGATTTGGCTTGCTGCAATCGCCCACCAGAGAAACTGTCTGTGAGGAAGACGATCAAGAGTATACACAGTGTAATGTAATAGAACCTAACTCTCAATCCACTTATAATAACAAATATGGTGTCCAGATGAAGACTAACAATAATTATAATCGCGTACCATATCAAAATAGACAACAAATGGGATTCCGGTCACGTATCAACCAGTTTCCGAGATCACCAGGTTTCAATCAAGCTCCAATATTTGTGCCAAGAAGCAACAAGCCGTGTTTTAATTGTGGTATAGTAGGGCACAACTTTGAAGTATGTGTAAATCCACGACAAGAAGTATGTAATCTATGCTTTGGAATTGGACATACACGGGAAAATTGTGAACTGATCAAGTTCACAGAAGACAATCAAATTACGGGTGCAAACAAGGAGAGTCCCAGAGCACAAGCGGACAATGGTGATGCGCGAAAAAACGAATAGTACCTGGTCCGAAATCCTCGTCGGCTCAGGTTGTTCCGGAAACAACAGAGGGGTCTAAAATTACCGATTTAAGAATTTTAAATGATCGAGTTACCAGCTCAGTGAGCCGGTCTGAAGATTCGCCGGCCAGCGAGGAGAAGCCGCGAAATCCAAGACCCGGCAGGATAGAGTCACATAGTACGGGAAATTTTGACTTGATAATCTCGTGGGTCAGAGATGACAAGTCGGTAAATATTAATGAAGTCGCTGAACAATCCATTCAAATTTTAGAAGAACCAGAGTTACATAATGAAGTTCCAGTTCAGCCAGATGCAGATCTCGGCGGTTTAATGGCCATTACAACAGAAGACAGTGACGATGAAGAGAGTGAACCATCTTGGGAGGAGGAAATTGAACCTGGGTTGGAACCAGAAGATACTGAGATAAAATTGGGGGAACCGCGTTCTCTGGAGCTCGGCAAGGGGGAAAGCCAGCTTTCAGAAGCGCCGGTGGTTGATCCCAGTCCTGCATCATCATCAAGGGAAGCTTTCCTTCCTGGAGTACTTCGAAAATATCCTCTGCCTACAGCTATCAAAACCCGATTGGCAGGAAGAAAGATCTTCGTTCCTGGTCCAGCTCCTCGACCACCGATAGTGACAGCTAGAATACCAGTTTCATTATGGATCTTTGGCATCAAATTAAATGGGATCCTAGACACTGGAAGTGAACGATCATACATCAATGCAAAAGTGTATGAAGACATTCGGGAATATGCTTCTGGAGATCTTCAACCAGACGAAACCAAGAAACGTGGAATTTTACTAGCCAATCATACTATCTGTAAGAGCTTAGGCGGAGCTCCATTCATCATACAAATTGGTTCTGTGGCCGGTGAACAATATCTAAGTGTTTTGGAAGACCTAGGGTACTCAGTGGTTCTCGGTATGGATTTTGTGTTACAATTTGGAGTAATAATAGATAGTAAAAATCGAATGTGGAAGTTCAGTGACAGCACGGAAATTCACCCGTTTCAAATCATCTCATGTAAGGAAAATATCACAAATTGTGCGTCCATGACAGCTGAGGAAGAATTGGATTTTGAAAAATTCATCGAACAAGAAATAAAAAGTTTTGAAAATTTACCAAATCAAGGACTGATGAATATTGTGGAACATGAGATCGTTTTGAAACCGGGGGCAACACCAGTGAGAATTAAACCGTACGGAAGAAGTCCAGTAATTAATGAAGAACTGAATCGTCAAATTGATGAACTTCTAGAGAAAAAATTCATTCGACCTAGTTATAGTGTCTGGTCGTGTTCGCCAGTGATGGTATCAAAACCAAACAATAAATGGCGATTTTGTGTGGATTATCGGCCAATCAACAAGTGGACTATACCGCCAGCTCATCCGTTACCTAATATGCTTAGAATTCTAAGTGCCTTACACGGGGCAATATGGATCAGTACAATGGATTTAAAGGAAGCATTTCACCAAATTCGGATGTCTCCTGCGTCGATTCCTCTCACCGCTTTTTCTGTGGAAGGACGAGGGCAGTACGAGTGGCTACGAATGCCCTATGGTCTAGTTGGGGCTCCCAGTACATTCCAGAAAGCTATGGATGAGCTGAAGGATAGATTACACAAGAAACTTGTCGATGAAAATTTACCAATGAATTGGTCAGAAAAAGTATTTGCGTATTTAGACGACTGGATTGTCATCAGTGAGACTCTAGAAGAACACAAACAAATTTTAAAACTGGTATTCCAAATTTTCCGAGAAGCAGGTCTGCTGATTAATCCGGCGAAGAGTAAATTCTGTCGCCCGGAAGTAAAATTTTTGGGATTCATTGTCAACCAAACAGGCCTACATCCTGATCCAGAAAAGATAGCACCAATTGTAAATTATCCACGTCCAACGAACCGGAAACAACTTCGGAGTTTCCTCGGCTTAGTAAATTGGTATCATCGTCATCTGCAAGATGTAGCTAAAGCTCAGGGCCCGTTAAATAAATTAACCGGGGTGAATACTGAGTGGAAATGGGAGCAGCAAGAAGAAGAGTCGTTTCAAAAATTAAAGCAAGCTTTAATTGATGCACAACCACTTGCTATACCTAAAGTGGGACTCCCATACTACCTATACACTGATGCTTGCGATACTGGAATCGGTGCATTTCTGGTTCAGCGGGATGTCGAGACTGGGAAAGAATATCTCATCATTTGTCTGAGTCGTCAACTTCGAGGCGCTGAAACCCGTTATACAACAACAGAAAAAGAGTGCTTAGCCGTGGTGTGGGCTGTCAGGAAATTAAGATGCTATTTAGAAGGTGCTCCATTCACAGTGGTGACAGACCATGCGTCTTTAAAATGGCTTCATTTACTTCGTGATCCAAATGGCTGATTAGCGCGCTGGGCAATAGAACTACTGTCTCATCAGATTACCATAGAACACCGCCGTGGTACCGAAAATGAGGGTCCAGACGCTATATCCAGGATGTATGAGGATCAAGGATCTGAAGACTGGTTAGAGGTGAAAGATCGGCTAGAGGGTGTCCGCCATCTTTATCTCCAGGTGGCAAATTGGTATGAAATAAAATTTAATAACGTTCGTAAAAATCCAAATAATTTTCCAGAGTGGAGAATAGTTGATGATCGGCTGGAATACTATCGCCCTGACAACTTAAAGGCGATATTAGGTGACGAGAACGCTTGGAAACGAGTCTTGAGAGATCCAGAAATTCAAGAAGTATTAAAGAAGAACCATGAGGACCCAGATGCTGCGCATCTCGGGAGAGAGAGGATGTATGAGCGGATTAAAACTCATTATTATTGGCCAGGAATGTATCAAGATGTCGATAGTTATGTGGGACAATGTGGAGTCTGCAAGAAGGCCAAATATAAGCAATCATCGTCAAAAGCTCCGTTCCAAACAAGGCAACCTATCAAGCCTTGGGCAATAGTCGCTGCAGATGTCACTGGACCTTTTATAAGATCTCGGAAAGGAAATCAATATATTCTGGTTGTTTAGGATTTATATACAAGATTTATAGAACTTTATCCACTTCGACGTCACACGGGATCTTCAGTTGTCGATTCACTCCGTTGTACGTTCTCATTAAGGTCATACCCGCTGTTTCTGGTAACAGACAACGGCCGGGAGTTTGTGAACGAGACTTTAAAGGAATATTCAAACACCGTGGGAGTCAAACATACTCCTATCGCAGTCGCACATCCTCAAGCAAATCCGGTGGAGAGAATTAATCGGACCATCAAGCCAATGATTCGTTCATACATTGACAAAGATCAGTCCCGATGGGATGAACATCTCGGAGAATTTCAACTAGCGTATAACAGTTCATACCACGCTTCATTAAAATTGTCACCATACTTTTTGGTACATGGTCAAGAACCAAGGTTGTCGGGTAAAATAACTGACCTCGAGTTGGACGACATCACAACTGAAAATGATAAATGGAAATTACGAATCCAACGATTAGATGAACTAAGGCATAAAGTTGAAGCAGTCATGCGTAAGGAAAATGAACGACAAGAAAATTATCAAAGTAAAAATAATTCTATTCCGGAAGTAAAAGTGGGGGATGAGGTCTTTTATCCGAATAGAAAATTGAGTAATAAAAGTCAAAGATATAGCGCGAGTCTGGGTATGAAATATCTGGGTCCAGCTATCATAAGTAAAATAATAAGTCCGTTAGTAGTAGAACTCCGTAATAGTTCGGGTAAATTATTAGGAAACCATTATACCCCTGATTTAAAATTACCACGTAGAAGTAGACGAAATAAAATTAAGTTAACTGATTAAAATGAAATATACTAATAGAATTTTTATTACAGATGTATCAAAGAGGACGATTGTTTAACCGAGGCCGGGGGGATCCCGCCTCAAGGGGCCGGCAGGCAGCCGCCTCTATTAGTCGGGGAGTCCGAGTTTCGAGGTGTCCAGGAGGCCGCTCGAGTCTCTACCGAGCCGGCAGTTACGAAGAGAGACCGGTGAGCCCACGCCAATCGATTTTCCATCGATTGGGACCAAGAGTGGGGGAAGGCACATTACCATGCCCTAGCCGCCCGGCAGAAGCTCGAGCCGGCGGAATTCAGGCTCCGACAATGATTTCTGTCGTGATGAGGGCTCCGGCGGATACCATCACTACCACTATGGCACAGCCGCAGCGCATGGTAGCTCCTCCGGCTATCATGACAACCAGCTCTGGAGCAACAGCAAGGCCGATCTCTCTGACGCGCCCTACGTTTCCAACACCTACAGCTAGTGGCCTCAGTAAAGCTGAACGTAGGGCGAAGGCCAATGAAAAACGTAAAAGACAGCGTCAGGCAAAATTGGAGAGGTTGTGTACCGGACAAGAGGTGTTGCAGAATCCTGGGTCGGAGCAGAAGTTATGGCGGCACATCACTCCCTACACGGAATACCAACGCTGGTGTGGCCAGGGGCGACCAACTCTGAAGTTCAAGGAAGACGAGCCAATGGAGGTGGCAGCTCCAACTCACACTATCTCTACTTCCCCAACATCTGGAGTAGAGGAAGCTGTCCCTGGTCCATCGTCAGCCTGCAAGATTCAACCCCTAGAACTAATGGACGAGGCAAGAGCGAGAGAACCAGCAGCTGAGGTACCAGCCGGGCGGTCAGGTCATCCATTGCCTGTCGCCCCGGCAGCAGGTCCTCAGGCTTCAGCGTCTGGAGGAAAGAAGAAGAAGAAGAAGGGAAAGAAGAGTAGGAATGGCCCAGAATTTAAGGACATGGATTGGGTATATGGGGATTTACCGGACAACTGGGAACGCAGGTCAATTGACTCAGGGTGGGAGGATGAAGTCCCCACGTTTGATGACCGAAATGATGGTGAGGAGGTGTTGGAGCTGGATTTAGACTCTGAAGAAGAGAGGCAGTTAGGCCGGGGTGATCCCACCTAACTTACTTTATAAAAACATTTTTATTATTAATAAATTTTTCCTTGGTTCTTTCATATTATATACTATTAGTTAACTTGTTTGCTTCCGGATAACAACCTCTATCCTGGAGGACGAGGATACAAAATCGGCGAGCCCGGGTGACAGTCTGGCAGGGGGGAGTGTAACGGGGTAAAATTAAACTTATTCAAATAATTTAAATTTAAATTGTTCTTGAATTCCCCGCGGTTGGTTAGTTATCAAAAATCGATTAACCCCGTAATCTAGTTTATCGACTGGTCCCCGGAAAACGCCAATTTTGGAGACTCAGCCTCCCTCCCTAAGTAGGAACTAATAAGAGTGGGAAAATTTACGAAAATAGCCGAGGGGTCTCGGACTTAGATATTAGTGAGTGCACGAGGTGATTTTTCACAGAGTCGGACGGACCGGCAACCAGACGAGCAGGAACTGCACGTGAAATACAAAGGTAAATATATAAGCTTTGGAGAGGTTACAGTGGAACCTTCCAGAAGCTATCATCAAATTAATAAATTGTAATCCTTGTATCCGGCAGGAAGCCGATACAATTATTGAAAGATATTTATTTGTACTGAATTGTTCGCAGGTTAATTGGTTGGAGAATTTTTGGGAAAAGAACGAGTTGGAAAAGTGAGAACAGGCGAAGGAAATCGGCCGGAGGACTGGTTGGGGAAGTTAAGGATGCCACGATATTAGAAAAGAAAGAGGTAAATAAATTGTCGGCGGTTAGCCACAATTTATTAATAATTAATTTTTATGATTACTAAGTAATTATTATTCGTGAGCAGTCGCCATTTCCGGGTCGTTCATTATAAATAAGATTCTCGGCAGAAGCCAGAATTCTTTTATTAATTAACAACGCGGTCTGTCGGATAAAATTCTCGGCAAGGAGGCCAGAATTTTAAATATTATTAATTATAAATTGAGGAAAAATTTCTCGGCAGGAAGCCAGAAATTACAATAGTCATAAAGTTATTGTTATATGATAATTTAACCAGTATTAATTAATAAGGTAAATAATAATAATCAATAAGACTGAGAAAATTATTTCCGTAACTAAGTGCTGTGAAAAGTGATAAGAAATTTAATATTTAACTATTTAACTTTGAGTAAAATATTGATGGCAGTAAAATTAGTAAAATTTTGTTAAGAAAAAAATCTAAAGTTTAACGTGAAGAAAGAAAGACACGAAATCGAGAGAGATAGACTAAGACGCGCGAAGTAGAGCAGGATAGCGTCAGTTACTTGAGAAAGAAATCTATTACTTGATGGGATATTTTACTGGAAAATTTTGGTGAATTAAAATAAATGATTATATAAAAGAGGAAATTAAAATTAACTAAATTAAGTAAATCTAAAATGTTAGTGAGAAAATTTTAAGAAAATAGATTAATTAACCGTGTGTGTGTGTGTGATATAAAATGATTCCAGGGGAATTTTTAATCAATTAGTTTGAAATAAGTAGATCCAGGGGATCTGGCAAGTTGCCGATTTTGTTTTAATATTGATCCAGGGGATCAGGCCGGTAGCCAAGTTGTTATAATAAGTCCAGGGGACTAAAATTTAATTAGATCCAGGGGATCAGGCCGGTGGCCGAAGTTTATTATAGTAAGTCCAGGGGACTAAAATTTTATTTAAGATCCAGGGGATCAGGCCAGGGGCCAATTAAATATTTTAATTTTATAAAGTCCAGGGGACTAAGTAATTAATGTAATAAAGTCCGGTGGACTCCGATGTAATAAAATAATTATAAGTAAAGTGAAACCCGGTGGGGTAGAATTTGTTGTGATAAATAAAATTGTTAATTATATTAATAAAAGTATTGTGTAATAACTTTAATTCCTCATCCTATCTCACTCTTATAAAATTCAACGACCCTGAAATTTTCTAAACTTAACATCTCCGGTTCTGGAAGGCCGAGTCTTATCTTCCAGTGGCGCCCTTATTAAAATCAATTAATAAAGGGGCCAAACTTGACAAGGTTGAAAATTACCCTGTTACAAAGACTCACTGAGTCGATTTCAAAATTCGTTCTCGTGACGCTCCACGCTTAGGCAATCGGGGGTCCTAGATCGATAATCGCAACTCGATTCTTTTATTTAAAATATAAATTACGCGACTTGAATTGTATTCTCAAAACCTTTCCTCGTGAGGTCCTACGCCTAGGAATCTGGACTCCTAGGTTGGATACCTGGAGTAAAATCATCTGAGTTCGCGATAAAATTAACTAAACTCTTTCACGTGACGTCCACCGCTTAAGCAATCGGAGTCCTTGTTCGGGAATAGTTAATACTTCTTCAAAAATCATTTAAAGAATATATATATCATCGTAAATTCACTAGAAAGCATAGCCGGCCTATCGGTTCAGTGTGCATAGCATTCTCGTGAAAAGATTTAATCTGTAAATCTCGATAAAACCATAAAAACATTGTAAACTCCTGTGTACACAAGATTCAAATTGGTGAATCTGAAGTGAGTGTGTGTGCAGGTATATCAACCCATTGGGATAAGTTTATTATTATAATATTTTGTAAAATTAAATCTGTCAATATGCTACCTATGTTTTTTTTGTATACATTTGTCTTTTCATTTACTGTTCTTTTCTCTGGCATTCGAGTGCTGGTAATTTAAGTCATAGTAACTTTAAAGTAAGACAGAGAAAGAACACGGTCTTCTCGAGGGCCCATATTCATCGACCCAATATCCCTCTCGCTTCGAAAATCCCTGACCTACCCTAACGCCACGCAGGTCATTGAACGGGACCGTCTATAGTACATCCGCTCGGTACAAATAGACAAATAAGTTGTAAAGTGATACGAAATCATAACATTCTTATATCAGCCACGTGATTGTAATTCCTTGGTTGGATGACAGAATAAAAATAATTTCATACATTAATTTATTAATTAATAATCGGTGCTCAAATCGCTATATTCTCACACTAACCACGTGAGGTTCAATCGAACTCCTTGGCTGAGTTATAGAAAAAGGAAAATCTGCATTCTGATATTAAATAATAGATTTCAAATTACCCTTTCGCCCGTCGCCTTCACTCACTTCGATCGTGACAATGTCTTTGAACAGTTTTATACACACCTTCTCTAAGAAGTTTTAGAACAAATATATGTGATGAATTAAGGTTGTTCATATATTATTGAAACATTTAGATAAAAATCTGAATTTTTATTATGTTATTCATTAGTATCAAATACGTATAAATTAATTTTTTTAGGTACATCTGACGAATAGTTCTCGCGTTATTAACTATTGAAATATCGTAATGTAACGTACAGAGTATGGGAAACGTAGACGAAATGCCCTTGTATCGAGTTATGTAGTTGCTCCTTATAAAGATAAAAAAAATGAAAACCTTTTCTCTTTAATAATCAATTATCATAGAATACGTTAAAAATAGTTAAAAAGTGTTCTGACGAATGATTTCAAAAATATTTCAATAAGAAGCACAGAAAATTCATAAAAATTTTCACCCGCCATGATGAAAAATAATCTGTTCACGTGACTCAGATGAGTACGGCAACATCTCAAGAAATAAAACGTGCTAACTTTTGAAATTAAAAACATAGCTGATTATTTCTGCAGATACATATTATATTTTATGACAATTTTTAATTTTATTTTTAAATTTGTAATTGCGGCGATCTGAAAAAATTAAACATATAATTTTTGACATATTAATACAAAATATTATAAATAATAAGCAGAAGTAAAATAATTTTAGGTTAGTAAAAATAATTTCTATCACTCATTTTTAACTTTATTATGAATTTTGTAAATTAAATAGTGATTAAATAAAATATTTTTCACCCTCCGGAACAAATAAAATTCAACTGAACACTTTCTAGCTAAATCAACGTGAACAGCTGTTCGAAGCAATGTTATCAGATCTACATTATGAAAAAAAATACTTGAGTCAAAAGTATTTTATTTTTTATCTATATTAATTAAATCAATGAATGAATCCTTTTGAAAATGATGATAAGTACAGCCTAAATGTAAATAATGAATTTATATAATTACATTTTCAGTTTTTGGAGAATAAAAATTTAGATTTTATTTTGATTTACGGGGTACTGTTCGAACAACCTTAAAGATACCGGAGAATTTCATAGAAAGTTGAAAAATTTTTTCCAAAAATCCATTAATTTAAAAATATTTTAACATAGTACGTAAAAAACGAAATATAATCGAGTTGCCAATAAGGCGGAAATGAAATTCAAGTTTCAAGCAGGCATCGAGTATATTTGTTTTGGCCTTACTACTAAGGAATTAAAAAATTCAACTGAGATTTTTGATGTACACATTTCGCAAAGTTTTGAGGCTATCAGAAGCTGCGATATGTCCAAGAGAATCTCTTGAATGGGAATTTCACATAATCACTTCGATGGATCAGAAAGACAAACTCACTAAAAATTCAGCGTCAGAAACTTTGTTTACTTCCACTTTAAAGAAAAAAACCACCTTTCTTTCATAAAAATTTTATTTTTTCAGTTTTTATATCGAAGTAATTGATATTTGAAAAGCTTATACGAAATTTACTGATTTTAATTACAGGGTCGCATGTGAGAAGATTTTAACCAGACGCCATCTGGTAGTGACTGTGGAACTAACTTTAAATAAATTTGATTCTTCGAAAATATTTGAACTACTAAACGATATCGATAATTATCACATGTAAACTTTAGTAGAATATATTTTATAAGAAAAAAAAAATAGATTGCTCAGCGGGATCATCATAGATGAGAAACCAAAAAATATTGAAACGAAATTTCTTAAAAGATATTAATTTTTCGCTTTAAAAAAAATTAATTTTTACGACCATTAGAATAGAAAATTTGAAATATTGGCCTAGTCTATTAGAAATTCAGGTATTTAATTATTTTACTAATTTTTACTTTTATTAACACTCCGGAGTCTGTTGGTGCTTTAATGAATTATATTGTCATTTTTTAAAATAACAACTTTAAAATAAAACTATTTTAAAATTGAATAATTCAGCTATTCAGGGTAATTTGTATTTATAGGGGAATATTTGGTTGAATAAAATCATAATTATATTGTAATTTATTTTCTCAATTTTATTTTTCCAACCCCGAAGGATTAAATTTTTCTTTCCAGCCGCGTATCCGGTCAATTGCAGTGAAATCCCGCGCGTGCCTAAGTGCAAGCCATCAACCCAAATTTTATAATTTACACGTATTAAATTAAATTAACCTAAATTAATTAATTAATTTAACATTTCAATAAAACAATATAATTAAATAATTTTATCAGTAATAAGGACTCTTGGCTGGTGGGCACGAGCCAGTCAAGATCACCCGTCATTATAAGCATCAAAAGTTTCCTTTGGACTAATACTCAAAAATGAATAATTTATAGTTCCGATGAAACAATGTTGAAATTTTTTTACATCAATTTGAAATATATCACAGATATTTGAGACACTAGGTTTGAATATTATTACAGTGTCACGTAGCGATTCAAAATTTATTTAGATTTTAATTAGTTGTAAGTTAAATATTTGAATTGTGTTTGAATTTGAATCGTTACGCGGTCATTTCGCCATTTCGCCGATGGAGAGGGCAGTCCGTGCACAGTGCTAGCGCATGCGCGCAGCGTATGAAAGAGCACGTGTGCGAAATAATTTTATTTTATAATTTAAAAATACAAACAATTGATTTTTGTTATTTATAAGTTTTTGTTTATGATTTGGAAACAGTTGGGATGCATAATCCAGCGTGACATTATGCCCTAACATTTGTTTAACATATTATTTTTATTAAACTTATCATCCGACTAAGGATGTCAGTTGATGTTTGGAAAAATATTCACCGCCAGGTAGGGGAAAATCAATACCTTGGCTATATTCCCGACGTCAATTCTATGATTTTTAAATAATTATTATTTCATTTATTAGATAAACTAAAAACATGCATATGTTATGAATAAATAGTTCATACATAAAAATTAATTATTCATGTATCATTCAGGTGTCGAGAAATTATCTTTATAATTTATATTTATAATTTAAAACTAGGCCCAGGGCTAGTAGAAATAATCATAATAGTAATTAAGGGCGATGGGTGCACCACGTGAGCAACGAACACCAGGCGGAGGATAGAGTAATTACATTAGAAAGATACGGGCAGTGATTGTGTGCGGACGCTGTCCTTTGAGCAAAATTGTGTCTTATTATTTAATCTTTGATAAAAATTAAAATTTTCGCAAATATCAGCTATTAGTTGTTGTTCATCGGGTGATTGTTTGATCATTTGGTTTTAATCATGGGGAGATTTTTTTTTTGAGTAAGTACTTTTGTATTTCTTTCGCGGCATATATTTTCACATGATAACCTCCCCCGGTAGTTGTTGGTCGCCGCGGCGAGTGAAATTGAGTTGTTAATAATTGACTGCGGAATGATACATGGTATTTATTATAAATAATTATTGTTAATTATCGTCGGATAAGTCCTATATTATTGTTAAAAATATCAAGATATTTCTGTTTATATATATATATATATATATATATGTATATATATATATTTATATATATATATATATATGTAAAATGAGCGAATTAACTAATTGGATCTGGTTTAGGCGAGGTTGGTTAAACAATTAAAAATTACACAGATTTCGTCACTAAATAAATTATAGATTTATTTACACTTATTTACACTTAAAAATTATGAGAATTATGATTAATATCGAATGCGACTAGATAAATTTATACGCGATAGCGAATGCAACTCAGTTATTTTATTCACGTATAAAAATTGACACGTGGTCAGTAGCGGTTACTTCAATGATAATTAATTAACAATTAATTATCGTCACAAGAACAATTTATTTATTCTCAATAAATAGCAGCCTTGATGTACTGTCTAAGTATTGAGGATAATTTAGCGTAGCGATTTGATTTAGTTTCACACAAGTTAATAAGCGAAGCGGTTCAAGCACGAGGTTGCACGTAGCAAAGACACGTTGTAGAAACTCTGAGCGAAGCGGTTAGACAGATAGTTGTAGAAAGATAAAAATGGTAGCGTCGTTGAGTTGTCGAGAAGCTTGGTGTCGACGTGGCAGCCTTGCTGCATATAACGAATTTTCCTATTGGCTTAAAAGCGCGCCAACAGGTATCAGTTGATAGCGAGCTCTCTCATAGGCTGACCAATATAAAACGAATTTTGTGATTGGTCAGCTTGTAGCGGGTTCTCAGGACGTCTTGACACGATCCTGAGTTAGAAATTGTATGTGCCGGGCCCAAATAGCGAGTGACCCGGCACTATTCTGACCTTCAGTTAGTAGCGAGCTCGGCTTCTCCCGAACCGAGCGGAAATGCACGAAGCTTGATTTAAATTAATCAAGCTCGTGACTGAACATTCTCCCCAGCGCTGGCGACTGTGTCGACTGGATTGTCTTCTGGAGAGTGCACTGGTAGTACACACAGCTTAGCGATTGGTCGTACAAGTTCCGTGGTAGCGGTCTTCAGCGTGACTACTCGAGTCAGGCCATCTCTGCCTGGATGTAATGCGAGTACTCGAGCAAGCGGCCATTTTGATGGTGGGAATCTTTCATCAGTCAACAAGACTAATGAACCCACTTTGATGTTGTTTTGCGGATTATGCCACTTCGAAATAGATTGATGACGTTGCAGGTACTCTGATGACCATCTACTCCAAAATCTCTGGAACATTTGTTGTAATTGTTGCCAGCGTGACAACGTAGCTGAATTATTTTCCAGTAGCGAGGGCCCAGGTACGGCGATTAGTGGTTCACCGATGAGAAAATGTCCAGGAGTTAGAGCGGTTAAATCTGCAGGATCTTCAGATAGCGGAGCGATCGGTCTTGAATTTAACACAGCCTCAATTTGTGTTAAGACTGTAGCGAGTTGGTCGTAAGTCAATAGCGATTCACCAATAGTTCGTATGAGATGGAACTTGATTGACTTTACGGCTGCTTCCCACTTGCCACCAAAGTGGGGAGCACTTGGTGGGTTGAACTTCCAGTCTGTGCCATCTGTAGCGAGTGAATACTGAAGTTCTTTTAGCTGTCTCGATCCTGCTGCGAATTCTTTCTTTAGCGTGGCGTCTGCTCCTACAAAATTTGTACCACAGTCCGAGTATAGGATACTGCAGGCGCCTCTTCGACTAGTGAATCTTCTAAATGCTGCGACGAAAGCGTCAGTAGAGTAATCGGTGACAATTTCAATATGTATAGCGGACGTAGCGAGACATACAAACACAGCGATCCATCCTTTATAGGTTTTGGCACCTCGACCTTGGAAAGTCTTCAGTGTTACTGGCCCAGCGTAGTCTATTCCAGTGTGTAAGAATGCTTTAGATGGTCTTACACGAGCGGATGGCAATTGTCCCATTAATTGTTGTGCGCGAACACCTCTATGTCTCGTGCACACGACGCAGCGAAGAATGTGTGATCTGACTGGAACTCGACCACCTTCTATCCAGACAGATCTCCGTAGATCAGCGAGAGTCAATTGAGTTCCCCCATGGTATGTTCTTCGATGCGAATGATCTATCAATAGCGTACTTAAGCGTGATGACCTTGGTAAAATAGCTGGATTTTTCTGTTCATCATCCAGCAGCGAATTCTTCAAGCGACCGCCAACTCTGAGTACTCCGTTGTAGTCGACGTAGGGAATCAATTTAGCGAGATGATGACTTCGGTGTAGAGAATCACCATCCTTCAATAGTTTCAGCTCTTGCGAATAGTACTGACTTTGAGTATACTTGATCAGCAAAGTCTTAGCGAGTTCCAGGTCAACTGTAGAGAGTGGTGTGTCCAGTGTGGACTGTGGCACTTTTTTAAATTTAGCGATGGCACGAAGACAGATTCCAAGCATGCGAAGTAAAGGTGACAACTTAGAGAATTTTTCTAGTAGCGTGTATAGCGGGTGTGAATCTGCCTTGAAGATGGTAAAAACCAGACCTGGACGTTCTTCAAGATGTGATACCGTCTGCGTAGGGATATCAAAAGATGGCCAGTTATCTTTTGATTGACTGAGCCACTTTGGTCCCGTCCACCATAGCGAATGCTGTTCTAGTTTGGCTGCTGTTAAACCTCTTGAAGCGCAGTCAGCTGGGTTAAGTTTTCCAGGAACAAAATCCCAGTTGACACTTGGTAGCGATTCTTGAATCTTGGTAACTCTGTTGCGAATGTAGACTTTCCATCTAGCTGGGTTGTTTCGTATCCACGTTAAGGATACAGCGGAGTCTGTCCACATGAAAACTGGAACGTTTTCAAGTTTCAAAACCTTCTTGACGTAGAGTATCAGTTGAGCGAGTAAGACAGCGGCATTGAGCTCCATTCTTGGTATAGTTATAGGCTTCAGTGGTGCAACTTGTGTTTTGGCACACACTAGCGAGATATTGGAGCTTCCAGTAGCGTCAGTAACTTTTAGATAAACTACAGCAGCCATAGCGAGTTGTGAAGCGTCAGAGAATCCATGTAATTCAATTGATACACCATTTTTAACATGATTCCAGCGAGGTATCTGAATCTTCGAGATCTGATGTAGTTCATCTCGAAACAAATTCCATTCTTGAAGAAGCGACGGTGATAGCGTAGCATCCCAGTCAAAGTTCTGCAGCCAGAGCTTCTGCATGAACATCTTGGCTCTCACGATAATCGGTGCCAAGAAACCCAGTGGGTCAAACAAGCGAGCAATTTCAGATAAAATTGTGCGTTTAGTTGTTGGTGATGCTTCTGGAAGCGAATATCCGAACTGGAATTTATCCTGTGTTGAATTCCAGGTTAGCCCGAGCACTTTTACTGTAGTATCCCCAAGCTCTCTTGGTGTATCTTCTTGGGTTTCACTTGGAGCGACTTGAGAAAGTAATTCAGTTGAATTACTTGCCCACTTGGCAAGCGGAAAACATCCTGTGGCGCACATATTTTTTGTGTCGAGAGCAACTTGGATTGCCTCAGCGAGTTCATCTGCACCTCCATAGATGTCGTCAACGTAGCGTGTATTAGTTAGCGGTTCGACAGCCTTCGGAAATTTTTTCCCTTCGTCTTCAGCGAGTTGTAAGAGTGCTCTTCCAGCGAGATATGGAGCCGATGTTGTTCCATAAGTAACAGTAGCGAGTGCAAATACTATTGGGATGTCATCTTCGTCAAACCAGAGTATGCACTGTAGATGATGATCTTCCTTGTCAACTGCAATCTGACGAAACATTTTTGTAACGTCAGTAGCGAATAAATAGCGATGGCACCGAATGCGAATAAGTACATCACTGATGTCAACTTGGATCTTTGGGCCCACATGAAGTATCTCGTTGACAGATACGCCAGATGTAGTTTTCCAGGACCCATTGAATACCACTCTGAGCTTGGTGGTAGTGCTCTGCTCTTTCAGAACCCCATGATGAGGCAACAGGTAGCTGTTCGGTGGTAATTCCTTTAATTTCAGACGTTTCATGTGCCCCAAGTCTTCATACTCCTTCAGGAAGTCGAAGTACAACTTCTTGTAGACTGGATCAGCTTCCAGTCGTTTGCGAAGACGTAGTAAAGCGTATTGTGCAGCTCTGAGCGAATCACCCAGTTGACTTGGCGAAGATTTAAGCGGCAAGCGAACGACATATCGACCATCAGACTGTCTGTAGTGTGTATTGACAAAGTGTTGTTCACACTCTTCTTCTTCTTCAGTATAGCGTGTAGCGAATTCTGTCTGTGGCTCTTCTTGGTACCAAAACTTGGTTAACAAGTCTTGTAGTTGATCATCAACAGCGACATGATGACCATGAGCGGTCAATTTTGATGTAGCGGTGTCCACAGATCCATATATGATCCAACCAAGTGATGTTGACTGAGCGATTGGGTCATTTTCACTTCCTTTTCGTATTTTAGCGTTGATTATATGTGCAGCTGGTGCTGCACCCAGAATGATGTCAATAGGTCTTGATGTCAAGAAGTCTGGATCAGCGAGTTGTAGCCCAGTTATATGCGGCCATTTCTTCTTCTTAGTTAGCGTAAATGACGGTAAGTTTACCGTCAATAGAGCAAGCACATGAGCTTGGATGGTAATAGAAGCGTTGTTGTGTAGCGAATGCAGCGTCATCTTGCATGACCCAAGCGAATGCCCAGCTGACACATTACCAATTCCACGTAATGGTACAGCTGCTTTACTGAGTTGAATATCCAGCTTCTTGATTAGCGAATGCGTCACAAAGGATAACTCCGATCCTTGATCAATAAGTACACGGGCTGTACATGTACTTCCTGTTAGCGAATTCAACTTAACAATAGCGGTAGCGAGTAAAACATTGAGCGAATGAGCTGAAAGCAGACTAAGTTAGCGAATTCAAAACAAAAGTTACCAAAATTGGAACTATTTGTTACCTGGGTCAGCTACAGGAGCGTCCTGTGCTGGTTTAGCGGCAGCACCATCGTCAAGATGAGTCGACGTGTGATGTGGCTGATCACAATGGCGGCACTTCTGCTTAGTCCTGCAGTCAGCGTAGCGATGGCGTCCCAAACAGTTAAAGCATAAGCGGTAATGCTGAACAATCGTCCTTCGGTTCAGTGGCGACGCCTTCTGGTAGCTGGGGCAAAAGAGAACAAAGTGCTTCTCCTTGCAGATTGGGCACATGCCCGGTTCACTCGTACGATCCCTGGGAGTGAAGGCAACGTAGCTAGCGGAACCAGCAGATGTAGATGGCGTTGATGAGGTAGCGGGTCGACTGTTCCCAAACTTAACTTGCTTGGTTGTAGCGGCTGACTTAGCGTAATTCTTAGGTGATGGTGGTCTTTCACTAGCACTCTTAGGTTGTGTAGAGGTTATGGTTGCGCCAATCTCTGAATTTTCCCACGCACGCACCTTTGCTTTTAGCACGTCGTGTAATTGTTGGTAGGTGGGAAAATCATTCGATAACCCAAGCGAAGCCATCCATTCCACTCTCAAGTCTGATGGCAAACAGCGAACAGTCAAGCGAATTAAAAATGGGTCCAACTCACCAATTGGTATTCCCAAAGCAGCGATGGCGTCCAGCGATTTTTTATTAGCGAGTAGCAGCGCATCCAGATCAGCAGCGGAGTGTGAAGTCACCGGTTGACGATCCAACAAATCATCGATGTGCATGTCAAGCAATCGACGTGGATTTGTGTAGCGAGTATTCAGTAATTCCCAAGCGGGTTGGAAAGCGTCATCAGTGATCTGTAGATTAGCGAGTAGTGCAGCGGCCTCACCTTTTACCTGCGTCTTCAGGTAATGCATCTTCTGAGACCCAGTTAGCGAATCTTCATTAATGACGAGAGACGTGAACAAGTCCTTGAACGAGTCCCACTCGTCATACGACCCTTGGAAAGTTGGCAGCTTGATTTGTGGCAGGTTAGATTTATGCACTCCACCAAAGTAAGCGGTCTGATCGTGATTAGCGGGCTGAACTTCATGAGCAGGTTCTGGAGCGGGTCTAGCAGCGCTGAGTCTCACTCTAAGAGAGGTATAAGCAACGTTAGCGGTTTCATAAGCGTTACCTGTATGATATTCGTTGGTAATGATCTCAGGTACGTCTTCGTATAGCCTCTCGTGAGTCGAATTGAAGCGGTTCCACAACTCCGTCAGGATAGCGAGTTCAGCGTCAATGGCGGCAGCACCTTGGGTAGCGAGTACAGCGTCAGTCAAGCGGTTGGACATATTGCGCATCGTGTCGATGCGTTGCATTTGAAGAGCAATTTGAGCTTCGGCGGCCATCTTGTTAATACGTGGCACACAAAATGGACGCGATGACGTGAAACCGACGCTAAGTTTTCGATCTTTTCTGTTTTAAAAGTCTTTTTACACCGGTGTGTAAAATAGATCACCCTGGGCAGCACTCTAGCAGTGCTCAGCAATGCCCACGGCACTTAGCGATTTTCACGACACAGAACTGACACTACACTTTTTTTCTCACAATTTTTTTTTGAATTTTTTTTTTTAAATAATTTTTAATTGTTTAAATTTCGCCAAATCCGGCTCGAAGGACCAAAATGTAAAATGAGCGAATAAACTAATTGGATCTGGTTTAGGCGAGGTTGGTTAAACAATTAAAAATTACACAGATTTCGTCACTAAATAAATTATAGATTTATTTACACTTATTTACACTTAAAAATTATGAGAATTATGATTAATATCGAATGCGACTAGATAAATTTATACGCGATAGCGAATGCAACTCAGTTATTTTATTCACGTATAAAAATTGACACGTGGTCAGTAGCGGTTACTTCAATGATAATTAATTAACAATTAATTATCGTCACAAGAACAATTTATTTATTCTCAATAAATAGCAGCCTTGATGTACTGTCTAAGTATTGAGGATAATTTAGCGTAGCGATTTGATTTAGTTTCACACAAGTTAATAAGCGAAGCGGTTCAAGCACGAGGTTGCACGTAGCAAAGACACGTTGTAGAAACTCTGAGCGAAGCGGTTAGACAGATAGTTGTAGAAAGATAAAAATGGTAGCGTCGTTGAGTTGTCGAGAAGCTTGGTGTCGACGTGGCAGCCTTGCTGCATATAACGAATTTTCCTATTGGCTTAAAAGCGCGCCAACAGGTATCAGTTGATAGCGAGCTCTCTCATAGGCTGACCAATATAAAACGAATTTTGTGATTGGTCAGCTTGTAGCGGGTTCTCAGGACGTCTTGACACGATCCTGAGTTAGAAATTGTATGTGCCGGGCCCAAATAGCGAGTGACCCGGCACTATTCTGACCTTCAGTTAGTAGCGAGCTCGGCTTCTCCCGAACCGAGCGGAAATGCACGAAGCTTGATTTAAATTAATCAAGCTCGTGACTGAACAATATATATATATATATATATATATATATATATATATAAAACATATACAACGTAAGTAAACGTTGCCGGTAAACATATATATATATATATATATATATATATATATATATATATATATATATATATATATATATATATATATATATATATATACATATATATCTATAGAGCGCATACAGTACTTGAGCAAATTCCTCAAGTCCTGACGTCACCACTTGGGTGAAAAATTCCCCAAAGTATTAATATTATTTTTTTGTTTTCACTCAAAGTATTTGTATGAATATTAAGCATTATTATTTATATTTATTATTATTTAAGATAATTAAGTAACTTTACTTTTTTTTCATTTTGATTTATTACCCCAGCGGTCAAAAATAGTATTGCAATTATTTTATTGTAAAATTATAAATTATTTTAACAGCGACGAATTTATTATTTTGAGTGTGAGTGAGGAAAAATTCCATATCTTTCTCTCTCTCACAGGTGCTGAGGGATAAAATAAGAGATAAAAATATTGTTATTATTTATTAATTTTGGAAAAATTCCAACTGGAATAATTAATTCCTTTATTCAATATTAAAATTAATAATATTAACTAAATTTAATTATATTAGTTTATATTAAATTGAGCATAAATAATTTTTTCTAGTTACATTATTTTCCGAGTTGAGTACTGTGTTTTGATGATGCGATAATTATCTAATAAAATTTATCTCCAGTGATAAAAATTTATAACGGTCTAAATTTTATTTTTGCAATCACCAGGTATTGTTGTTAGTAATTTAAACCCAAATCTAAATATTGTGAAAAATTATTATTTGTTTTTACTATTATTTATAAAATTAAATATTCGGAAACCAACAGCTGTCGGGGAGAATTTAATATTTATTTTCCTCTGGATCTTTTTCCACTGTTTCATTTTATTTTTTTTTCTACTCACATTTATTATTTGTATGTGATTATTTATTGTTTATTCACAATTTTTCTATTATTTTTTTAATTTCTATTGTGTCACTCGAGTGTTTTCCGCTTCGCCACAAGTCGCTTGCTCGGAGTTTCCCTCGTAAATTCCCCCTGAATAATTTTTGTCCGTTTTGGATAAACGGTCTGGAGCCTGCGTGCACTAACTCAGCCTGAGGAGCTGGTCTAGGCACGACGACAATTGATTATCATTTATAGTTTAATAATTATTTGAATTTATTATTTTATTATAATTTAATTTTCTTATTCGTTAATATTTATTATTATTCATTTATCACGCGTGGGCGACCGCATACGCTATATTGTGCTGTTCCGCGTCTCCGTCGCGGAATTTCAGAACGGTATACGTTATAACAGTTCTATGAATCAAAGATGAAATTCTCAGTTACGCTAAGAAACGAATTTATTTCCTCTGGTTGCTAGTTTCAGAGTGAGAAAATCTGAGGAAGTCGAAGAAAGCGATGGATTCGAAAGTATTCATGGTAACGAAAACGACAACTGATGTGAACACGGAGAAATAATAGAACATGACATTGTATATAACAACAACAACAAACAGGGATAATTTTCATTATGATGATGCATCGTATCAACTTTCTGTTTATGAAGGTTCTCCATTGACAGTTGCAGAGAGCATGATGACATAAATGTGCTGAACTGCTTTTTGTGACGTAAAATGAACTTTCGAAGGGTTCCTTCCGGTAAAGCTAGAGCATTTGTATTAAATTTTAAATGCTCCCAATGTCCACTCATAATTTGATTTTCAATATTCGTCGTTCCATTTACACTACTAACTATTTTTCCATTCATATCTTCAAAGAAAAAACAGGTATTCACCCACGATGGTCCAAAATTCTTTACATCATTCGTTAAATGAAGTAGCTGATGAATATTAATACTTGCGAATCTTACTCCATATAAAATTTCAAAATGATCGACGATCTTTTCAAGTAATCCAGCAGCTATTTCAATTTCCTCAAGTAAAACAATATCCTTATTCAACAAAGAAATTGCGGTAACAAATAGTAAGTAATCGGTATAATATTCTATCCCCATAAATGCAGGCAGAATGACCGGTGAGTATTGATAACACCAAGCCTTCAGTTCGGATACTTTCCATGATTTATATTTGGAGAGTTTTCGTGGTTGACGATGGACAAAGTTTGGTGTTCTTATTTCAAGAATTGTCTTATCAATAAAATTTAAAACTGTTCGAAGGAAAAAAGGGCATTCACTAAAAGAGGAATCCACCCATAAATAGATTAGCTTCTTTGTGATTTCTTCATACAGAGCATGCATGGAATCAATGCCTGTACCAGTTACGTAATTGGGCATCAATTTATTTAGACCGCTAGGATTTTTGACTCCTTGAATAACCTGTAAGCACTTAGGAATTCTTGGATTATTCTTATTTTCTACTGCTTGTCTTGCAAAATCAAGAGTTTCATCCAGAGTGCTATAATTACAGATTGAAGTGTACCGATAGACCCGTACAAATTTTCGATTTGAAAGCTTCGTTTTTTTCATCTTAATTTTACAGACTGAGCAGCCATAACTTTCATTAAATTATTGAAAGTTTAGAAAAGTATACTTTGCTGGTAGATCGCATGTACCACATAACAATATGGCTCTTATGAAAATTTCTTAATCAATATGCTTCAAATAAAGGTTAATACCATTGAACAAAATTTGAAATTCCGGCTCAAAAGCTTCAAGAAATAAATGAGGTGTAGATTTATCGGTCTCAAACCATAACCCAGCGAGGATAGTATTTTCTCTACGAATCCTTTTGTCATATGGCAGCTTATTTATCCGTAGATAGAACGACCATACTAAGATTTGAGAGCTTTTAAATACCGGTACACCGTTAGTATTCCGCGTGTAAGACAATGAACCTACTTCCGAAAAATAATCATCATGCTCGCGGTATACCAGACCGTCAGAAATGTCTTTAAAAATATTATCATGAAAGTATTCGATCACCCACTTACTCTACGTGGATGATCTAAAGGTGTATGCTCCTGATGAGAAACACCTTCAGACAGCCTTGGATATTATAGGGGAGTATACCCGGGATGTCGGCATGGCTTTTGGGTTGGACAAGTGCGCGGTCGTTAATCTAGTGAAGGGTAAGTGTTCTGATGTGCGTGAAGATATCGAGTTAGTAGATGGGAGCGTCATTGACCATCTTGACGCCGGAGAGTCATACAAATATCTAGGGATTGACGGGAGTCCTATGCAGGACGCCTCGAAAATCAAAACGACTCTCTGCAGCGAGTATATGCAGAGACTCCGGAAAATCTGGTCATCAGAACTTTCCGGGAAAAACAAAGTCTCTGCAACAAACATGCTTGCTGTCCCGGTACTTCTCTACTCTTTCGGTGTCCTTAAATGGGCCCGAAAAGAGCTCAGAGACCTCGATATCAAGACACGCAAAGTCATAAATATGCATCGGAGCATGCACCCTAAATCCTCAGTCACCAGATTATACCTTTCCCGGCACATCGGAGGGAGAGGTTTACAGAGCTAGGAATGTCTACACGATCGTTTGGTTTTGGGTATAACATACGAGGTTGTTAATTTCACTGCAGATGAAGACGACTTCCTTATGCAAATTGTTCATAGTCAAGAGAATAGGCATAAGGGAGCGTTTTTATATAAGGCAGCAATGTACGCGGCAAAATCCCTCGATCTTGGAAGAGTAAACCCTCTTATCGAACTCCCTAAGGAGAAATTTAAGAGGGTCATCGGCAATGCTGAACACCAAAAACTGCTCAGCACATATATAGACAAGTTCATGCACAGCGTGTTCTTTAAACACGTGCGTAAGCATGGCTTGTCCGAGCAGCTGACGTTTTCATTCCTTAAGTCAGCTGGCCTGATGTCCGAGAAGGAAAGATATATTTTTGCCTGCCAAGATGGTGTAATCAATACTCTTGAATACCGTGCTAAGGTGCTCCAGATGCAGCTACCCGACACACTGTGTAAGGTTTGTAAACAACATCCTGAGACGCTTATGCATCTATTGTCAGCATGTCCTGTGCTGGCAAGAAATGCATACGTCCAGCGTCACAATGCTGCTCTGCGAGTACTTTATTATTACCTAAGACATACTCACGGTATCGATAAAACACCAGTGCTGCCTTATCTGCTAGGAGATATTCCCCAAGTTGTTGAGAATGACCGTTGCCGTATTTATTGAAACGTGCCATTCGCAACAACGCGGAAAATCGATCACAATAAACCTGATATTGTGCTCTTCAATAAAACCGCTCGTGACATTTATGTCATCGAGTTCTCAGCACCTGCTGAGTATAACATCACGGTTAAAGAGGAGCACAATCACGAAATATATCAGGATCTCCTATTTGAAATTGGCAAACTTTACCCAGGTTACCATGTCAAGCTTGTCGTACTCATTGTTGGCGTCCTAGGAGGGATGAAACAGACTTTTGTGTCTGCATTGGCTAGAATCCCAACTTGTTCTCCGCAAGTTGAGTTTTTGGCATCGCGGATGCAAAAGGCTGATATTCTTGGATCCCTCCGTCTTCTTAGGCAACAAAACTTGGCCCGCTGCGCATGCTGATCATCTTGTTGATGAAGCATCACAGCAGTAATGATTTGGCGCTCAGATAAGGCCCTCGGTAGAGTCGGACTACTGGGGATAACCCCGTGAGCATTTAACTTAAAAAGAAATAATAATAATAATAATGATAATAATAATAATAATAATAATAATAATAATAATAATAATAATAATAATAATAATAATAATAATAATAATAATAATAGTAACGAAAATTGTGAAAACAATATTTATATGAAGTTAAATACTATAACGGTGAGCCCTGGCTACTTCGTGTCCAGTAGCCACCGTTATATTTGGCACCCCAAGTTGGGCGTCAAATGTAACTGTGGGCCCTAGCTACGTCATGCCCTGTAGCCACGAACCACAGTTACAAAAATTTCCCGAATATTTAAGAGTAATTGATTTTGGAATTATTATATATAAATATAAATCACAAATTTATCTTTTGTTCGTTCGAAAATCGGGAAAAGATCTCAAGATGCAGGTCAACTCGTTCCGATCTGACACGCGGTTGAAATATAACTTAATCTAGGTGACGCTGATGATAAAAGAAATTTGTTCTCAAAACTCAATTATATATTATTAATATTTTATTTCACCAAACCCAATTTTATACACAAATAATTTCCCCTTTTATTAATTTTATTTATATTTTACTAGTTAAGATTTTGTTTCCAGTTTAAAATGAATTGATTAATTTAAATGTAAGAATTTATTGAACGGGGAAGGAAAGTTCATGAGTAATAAAATTTTACGCTTCGTTGAAGAGAGAGAGAGAGAGAGAGAGAACAAATAATAATGTGTAAAATATTTTTTAAAGAGAATCTTAGTGAATCTTATCTGAGTTGAATTATAGCCGACTTACTGGAGGAATTTGTCTTCGATTCATTCTAGTCCGTCCAGGTGATGTCGATGTCCAAATTTCTGATGGCTTCTGGAACCGGCGTGGGCTGGTCGTCACAGGTGAAGAAAATCACACAATTCACTCACAACGCTTTGGTTTTTAAAACAAAATTCACTTCGACTATAACTTGAGGATCAAGTGTACCATCAGCTAATTAGAAGAAATTCATAAGGAGGATCGAGCAAAGAAAATTTTACGTCCGTGAGGTCACAAATCTCGAACTTGAGTGTCGTCTTAGGTCGGCTCGTCTTAGACACTAACCTCCGTTGACCCCTACCTAATTATGCGCAATGACTGATTTATGGTCACCTGCTGCGCAAAATCATCCCCTGAACTGAGCGCCTAGACTCGACTGCACTCGACAATCAGCAGACAATGAAAGAGAGAGAGAGAGAGAGAGAGAGAGAGAGAGAGAGAGAGAGAGAGAGAGAGAGAGAGAGAGAGAGAGAGAGACAGAGACAGAGACAGAGACAGAGCACTTAAGTACAACCAAGTCAGAGAAGAGCCACAGTCTCACGTTGTATGATGCTGCTGCCCGGTCGCAATACAGTGCTGTCCTCTTCTTGTTCTTTTTTTTTTTGGCCATTTAGAAGTACTTGGTTGTTTTGTGTGTGGAACGGAATGGGCCACCTCTTTATCTATGCCACACGGAGTATTTTCAGTTTATTGTCCTTCTTCTTCTTGATTTCCGGATTTTTCAATTTCTTCCTCTTCGTCTACCATTGTTTTTTCCGGTTTGTCCCTTTCGTCCGAGTCAGTATCTGAGTTAGACCCGTAGATTGGCTGGATGATTTTCAATATGCTAGACAAATTGTATTCTGCTGATCAACGATCATCCCGTACTCAGTTTCCATTTTCGTCATAGCCATCTTCATTTTTATCGCCGTCATCAGTGTTGTCAACAATATCTGAGGCATTTGTGTAAGTTGCACCTTTGCATCCCTTGCATGCTCGGCTGCACTTCATTCCCGCTTTTCTACAGTTGCAAATTTTGCTGCAGTCAGATGTTGTGCAACCGCAGTAAACTAATTTTAATAATTCCGATGGTGCCAATGGTTCCGTTGTTCTTATGGCTAGAAACACAGTCTCTGTCTTTTCCCATCCTCAATTTCCAGCTCTTAAAAGATTATTAAGCTATGTCTGCACTTGATACTAAGTTCTTAATGAATGTTAGTGTGTTGCTGATGCGGTAGGTGGTAATGTTGCCAAATTTACAGTTTTTGTATTGATGACACTGACTGAAAACCGGACAATTTTACATTGATTTATAAAATTGAGATTAGATCCAAATAATTTTAACATTATTCGTTCCCCAGCTTCTTTATTGTCTTCAACTGTTGATTGAGGCTCGTAGAATTTTTGAACGTCTCATCTTAGAGTTGATTCTTTTTGAATTAAATTCAACAAGCTTTGTTTTCCTTTACCGAAGATGGAACTGACTGAATCGCAATCAGTGAAAGCATGAGCAAACAATAATATATTCTTCAATTTGTTATTTTTCCGAGCTTCATAAATAGCATCAGATTTGATTTGAAGATTCCGTTTCCATATTGCAATATGTCCGTCATTTGGCGTTAAATCGATTATTAAGGTTGCTAAATCGACGTCAGTGCCTACTACAATGACTTTCTTTTGAGATTGTTCAGCTGTATTTAATAATGTACGGAATATGAATGTGCCTGCATCTTCTATAGCTTGACTAATCTTCAGATTTGCTTCTTTCTTAGTAAGTTATCAAATACATAACAAATCTAGCCTTGTTTTTTATGTTGGATAAGAAAAAGTCCTTGTTTCTTGAAATTATCATGCTCGTGGTAAATTTAAGTTCTTGTGAAGTTCTGTTACGTACTCGTCTGCAGCGTTCATACGATTTAACACCAAAATTTTCTGTTTTGTATCCATCAAAAACTGGTGTGGCATTACTTGAATAATTTTTATAGATATAAGATGTATAATCTTCAAAAATTTTTTGAAATGTGACATTTTTACGCCAACCCACTTTGTGTAAAAAAAATCCTTCATCAATAATGAACTCATATTCAGAGGATCCGGTTTAACAAAAGTTGTAGACTGTAATGCTTTGTATAACTCGGATTTATTGCTTTCCCTCATCAACTCTTTATCATTAAATAAACTCATAGGGAATGAAGCTAGCTCATGAAGTAAAGTTGTTCCTACAATATTTTTGTTGTCAATCACACGGAAAAAACTACTTTATCAAAATTACAGGAAAAACTGTGAAATTTACAGATTTACTGATGTCAAACACCCCTTTGGAGCCTAAACTTTGAGGGGTGGTTTCACCCCCTAGATATGTTTTTCCGCAGGCAAAAAAAAATCTGTGGCCCTTGGATTTCGACGGAGAATAACATGTCTCAGCTTTATTGAAGTCGGAGAGGGACACTTGGGATACCTTCCTTGTTAGTTAGTCAATGTATTTCAATCAGTTATTAATTTATTAGCGTTACTATAGTGACGTTAGTCATAAAAACCAATTATTTATTTACTAATACGATAACAACGAAGTTTAATTCAAATTGTTGAATTGAATTTAGTTTTAAATTCACGATTCGGTTGATTTGAAATATTAAAATAATTAAATTTTATTATAAAAATAACTATTTAAAAAACGAAGAAATATTTAGTATTTTGGCATTCGTCAAAAAATAAAAATATGGTTTTATCAAGAACTTTAAAGTTTAGAAACAAAAATAAAGTATCTGCACCTACGGGGAAAATATTTTATCCTGTCAAAGTTATTAAAGAAAGTGCTAAATTAATTTTGTAGTATGCTAATATTAATCATTTTCTGACCGCTTTATGTAAATTATGTTAATTATTTCACAATCTATTTGACTTTTATAGACAACGAGAAATCATTAAAAAGAATTAAAGTATACAGGAAGAAAAGAATAAGAATTTTTCCAATTTTACATAGAGAAAATTCTTTTGTTCAGATTGTAAATTTTACTCTGCCAACATGTGAATTGTTGCTATGTCACATGGTAAATTTTACTTCGTAACATAGGAATCATTCCTACATTGACAATGGAAATTTTCCTATATCAATATTGCAAAAATAACTATGTTACATAGGAAAAATTCCCATGTCAACATGGGAAAAATTTTCATGTCAACAAAGGAGAAATTACCATGTATATAAAAGTAAAATATTTGTAAACTGATGGTTTCAAATTTTCATAACATTAAATATGGGTCATTCGTTGATGTACAAATCGTATTTAATGGCAAGGTAAATGTAAGTCGAATGTACAAATTTAAAAAGAATGTAATTGCAGAACATCAATAATCATGGCACTTTTTTAATTAAAGTGAAGTACAATGATAGTAAAAATATTTTGTAGCTCTTGGATGTAATCTGTTCAAAGTTCATCTGCTTTTAATTTGTTATTCGTTAAGTACAATCGAAATTGATTAATTCGTAGGTGCTACAAAAAAAAATTTTAATTAAATTACACAAAATTTTTTCGGAAACTTTGAAATTCTATTTTTGTAAATGTTAAAACCTTTACCTATTTTATTGCTTTAAAGCTCAAATGATAAAAATGACCAAAATATTTAGTATTTTAGTGATTTTATCTTCTTGTGGACGTTTACCATGCAATATAGCAATTTCTCCTATGTTGACATGGGAACTTTTCCCATGCCAACAAGGATTTTTTTACTATGTCAGTATAGAAATTTTTGCCATGGTACTGGAGTAATTTCTTCTATGTTGACATGGGAATTTTTCCCAAGATGACAAGGAATAAATTACTCTAGTAACATGGCAAAAATATCCTTCTGGCATGGGAAAAATTTTCATGTCAACATGGGAAAAATTGCTATGTTGCATGGAAATTTTTGCAATGGCAACATGGAAGATATTCCTATAATATATGGGTAAAATTCCTATAAAATATGGTTATATTTTCATTTTTCTTTGGTGAAATTTACCATTTCGATAAAGCAAAATTTGCCAAGTCAACAAAGAAATTTCTCCTAAGTAAAATTGGAAAAATTCCCATGTTTTTTTTTCCGTGCAGATATGAAACAAGGGATTATGAAAATGCAAAATGCACAAAAAGAAAATTTTTCAAATAAAAAAATCTCAATATGATTTCAAAGCAGTAGACGAAATATATATTTTTGACGATAATTATAAAATTATAAATAATAAAAAATTTGATTGACTAAAATACAGAAAGCAAAAATTAGCAAAATCGAAAAAATCAATAATAAATATTTTATTATGCAAAACAACCCTAAAGAACACAAAGAAATCAGGAAAAGATGAATTACATGAGTTGAAAAAGAAGTAACATCTGATTTTGATATTATTATTCTACTTTTTTTTTTTTTTTTAGAATAAAAAAAAAATTTGATAAATGTGGATAATACTATTTTTTTTTATTTATTTGTTTAATTAAATTAAATTTTATTATTGAATTGAACTTAATTTAATTTAAAGTAAAGAAAAAAAAACAAAACTTCAATTTTTTGTTTTTTTTTACATAATTTCTAAAATTTTCTAAGATTAATTTGTAGGAATTAATTGTTAGACTGCACGCGAGCTAGGCTTCAGACAAAACTCTGGTTTTTTCTCGTTACACTCGTTCAAAAATTGTAAGTGATTGACTCATAAAAACTAATAATTCAAATATGAGGGATCTGGACTTCAGACAAAACTCTTTTTTTTTTTTATTTTTCTTAAAACGATTTCTAAAATTATGTGTGATTGATTAATGAAATAGTATATTACACATTTAGGTAAGTAAAGTAAGAAATGTCTCAGATCACATGTAATTGTTGGCCGAAGCGAAGCCGAGGCTTTTTTTATTTACTTCCCGAGGTGTGTATACTATTTTTCTCCTCGACGGAGGCGGAAAGCGGCAACTTCGTTTTGCACAGTGGGACGAAAGTTGATGCTTTCCACCTGGAGGCGAGAAAATTAATATTCAAATTGCACGTGAACTGGGCTACAGACACCAATCTGGCTTTTTTTTGCGATAGGCAGTCTGAAATTTTGTGAGATTTATTCATCTCAACTTCGTAATTATTTTTAAAAACTAGGAGATGATTTTTATGATCTGTGTCAGTCATTTTTTTTACACAAAAAATCAAAAAAAGAACAAATATTGAATAATTCTGAGAAACATTCTTTTTTAATTCATTAGAATTTCCGAAAAATTAACGATAAATCAAAGTTTAAACTTATAAATCAAACCAAAAACAATATTCACATTATATGTTTCAAAAACAGGTATACGCTTTAATGTCGCCTATTATCTTTAACAGCTGCTTTCCTTAGCCAATCTAATGAATTATACAGAATTTTATTGCCATGTTAATTTGTCAATTCTATATCATTATTTTCACTAAATTGTTTCAACACAAATGCTGTGAATTATCTTATGTTATGTGCTCAACGGCGACCGACCTAATGAACTTAAAAATTGAACTTTAACAATTTGAACCTAGGTAAATTTGAACTTTGGCGATTTGAACTTTAGTATATTTGAACTTTTATGTATAAAACAACCTATTAATATTCTTATAAATGTTAATGATGATGATAAAAACGATGATGATGAAAAACTTATAACTAAATCAAAGCTTATTATAAACAAAACTTATATTTGAAGTTAAAACTTACTAAAGTTTAAATCGCCAAAGTTAAAATTTACCAAAGTTCAAATTGCCAAAGTTTAAATTTCCAAGTTCAAAATGTAAAAGTGCAAATTTTCGAAGTACATTAGTTATAGAACCATCAACTTCGCTCTCGTGAGCAATGTTTATTATACTGAAAAAAAAAAAAAATTGGTACATGAAACTTGTTCCTTATCCTATTGACCTCACAGGAAATATCTTGTTTCTCCCACAGGATTTCTCCTGTTGCTGTAACATGGAAACCTTCACAGGACTGCGTCCTGTTGCAGCACCTATTTTTTTTCGTGTACATTTAACTATTTTCTTGATTATTAGAGTTGTATTTGTAATTATTAATTGTTAGCTGTTTAATTTCACAATTTTTGAAAGTGACAAAAGGAGAATCAATGGTCACGGAATCAAAAACTTCATTCTCGATTTCAATTTCATTTAAATCGTTTTTTTTTGCTGGCTGATATTTTCGGTTTTTTAGTGCGAATAAACTTTAAGTTTGTTAAGTTTTGAAGAGGGTATAATTTATTTGGATTTATATTTCGCGATCGTTTGGGTGCAGCTTCATTTTGCTCCGAATCAGAAAATGTCAAGTTAATTTCACGAGACTCAGGTGGTGGCAGAGTTAAGTCTTCATCAGTATCAGGTATTATATGACATTCAGGCGGCTGCTCTTCAACAATAGCTGGTATCGTAGTATGATGAGTCGAAGTAGACGTTGTTGGTTGGTCAGCAGCTATTATACCATCGTAAATTTTTTTTTTATTAGCTAGTGAATGCTCGATGTAGCCTTCAGCTACGATACTCGACCGCCACCCGCCGAGTTGCTTCACTGAAGTTAAATTAGCCCCTGAGTTTGCAAGTAAGGTGGCTCCTGTACGGCGAAAACAGTGACCTGTATATTTTTCTGGGTTTTCCAATTGAAGAAAGATGGCAATAATTTTTGGGACTTCGCTAATCTTGTTTTTACCAATGACTTGACGCATACATTTTCCTCTTTAATAGCTGATAAAAAATCTGGTAGTATTAATATCCTTAGACCTAAGTGAAATGTATTTTTGAACTATATCATAAAATTCTTTCCCTATTATAAATGATCGTGGATAATGATTTTTATTGTCTCGTATGGTTACAATCATTTGGGTGCCTGTATCTTCTACGTCATTGGTCGTAATTTCAACAAATTCACTGGTCCTCAAAGCACCACAAACTCCAAAAATCAGAACAACCTTATAAATAAAATGAATAATTTTATAGTAATTATAATTATTATATGGGAGGGGGTGAGAGAGCAAAACGGGATACTTCATAAAATGCTAATTTTTCTGGTTATCAAATACGTTAAATCTTTTTTTTTTTTTTTTTTTTTTGTAATATTCAATGTAAATAGAAAAATTTTCAGCTGCCTTTAAAAAAAAATTATATTTTGCGGACTAATTGTGGTGCCCCTAAATAAAAGGAGAAAAAAAAACAAAATTCTGGACATTAAATAAATTTGATTAAATTAAATTTTTTTGTATGTAATTTACATAATGAAAAATTACATTTCACATAATTATTGAATACGAAGGAAGAAAACAAACTTTTTTGATGTTTTTATCGTTAAACAAAATCATTAACATTTTTTAACTGATTTTTCGATTTTTGAAAAAATTTCACTACCCACTGTAAATTTTTAATTTTTTATTTTGTAATCATTATTCATTATTAACTTGAAAGTTGAAGATTAAAGTTACTTTTAATTCCAAAGAAGATATTTTTAGAAAAGCAATTGTGTACTGCTTAAAGTAATAAATTAAAATACTATCAAAAGTTAATTAAATTTCATAATTTTAAAAATTGTAAATATTTTTAAGTTGATTCTTGACATATATCTTAAGTTATTTGACACTGGAATTTCTGTTATTGTAAATTGATAAAAAAAAAAAAATCAAATTGATTTAATACGTTTTTTATACAAAAAAAAAAATTTTTTTCGAAAACTGTAAATAAAAAAATAAAAATAATGCTCAATTATATTTACAAAAGTGATTTTGGAATGTTTAAAAAATATTTTTAAAAAATATACTATTTTCGAAGTATTTTGGTGGTATTCCGTATTGCCCACCCCTTCTCTATAAATTACATTTATTAAATTCACGTTGTGAATATTTCTTTTATTCTACTCACTTTCATCGCCAAGTAAATTGTATCATCAGATTCATTTAAAAATTTTTTGATTTGCGCTAATGTGAGAACTTGAGCTTTTTTGGGCTTGTAACCTTTTGCTTGGTTTTTGATGAAAGCTTTGAGGTTGTTGTACGTATTTAAATTAATATTATGTCGTAAATTCATCGTGATTTTTAACATGGACCATATACTCCATAGGGTTGAGCGTTGATGTGTCTTCGCAAGTTCATTAAAATAAACAATAAAAACATTCTCATTGAATGAGTTGGATCTATTTCTTTCTTTCCAGGATAAAAATTCTCTGCATCGAAACTCATATTTTTTTTAGACTTTTCTGGGAGTTAATTTTGGGTGATGAGTTGCCCTTCTTCTTCTAAATTTGTCAATATTTCTTCTTCCCCCAAATCACTATCACTGCAGTCATCGGAACTCATATTTTAGATATTTTTTAGTTTAACAAATTCAATTTAGTTTTAATTTATTTATTAGCCTTTGATCTGATATCATTAATTCAATTTTATTATAAAAATATACTATTTTACATTTAAATAATAATTTCTCTTTTGAATCGAATATATCTTTAGTTTTTATTCAATGTAATCGTGTTAGTTTTATTTATTTTATCGATTTATTTGGTTATTTAATCTATCAATATTTAAGATTTACAAATATAATTAATTAAATAAACAAGTCGTTGCTAAGTTACGCGATAATTAGAAAAGATTGACGCATGCTTATAAAAATTAAGGCATGCGCATTATTTCTTTTTACATTTGATAGGAAGGGAATGTGGCACTTTCCTCCCTGAAATTACGGTAGAAAACACTTTCTATCTTCCACTTTCCATCAAGGTGTGAAAAAAAATTTTTTTTTCATCAAGAAAATTGATTTTTTTTCATTCCCTTTGATAGTTTCTTAAAAGAAAATCCAAAGGGTCCTGGCATTTTGGATAGCTTTAACATTGGAGCACCGGATCTTTCAGTAGGACTGCTTGATTGGCTGAAAATTATTTTTTTTTCACTCCTTTCGATAGTTTTTCAAAAAAAAATTTAGAGAGTCCTGGTCATCTTGGACAGCTTTAACACCCGGAGTGCTTGGCGCCACAATGGAACTGTTTGGTTGGCTGGTAATGGAGCTGTTAAGGTTCTTGTTAGTACATTCACTAGCAATGTGAAGAATGATATTCGTCGGTTGAACTTTATGACGTCCTACTTTTGGAACCTAAGTCTGCGCTTAGAATTAAAATGTATTAAAAATATATTTCTTTCTATTTTATATGTATTTCTAGAAATATATTTCAAATATATTTTTCATACATTTTTTATGTATGTTTACATGTCGCACGCAACGATTATCTGCGTGCGACAAGTAAACTTGCTTCCAAAAATTCTCTGGTACTTTTCAGTTACAGTTGACCAACCTCGTAGCGTCTAGGGAATCGCTAAGACTTGTTAGCATCATAATAGCTGTAACAGTGGAGTGAGTCCACACTCCGTCGCTCTGTAAATGATCTAAATGCAAGATGTTACGTTTTCCCCCTCAGAGATAGCGCCACATAAGCTGAACTGGCTTCATTTAAAGAATGAGCCAGCCGCGTATGTTCCTGCGAGGTGGACTGCAGGGCACTGGACCATGGTCTGTTCCAGTGGGTTGACTTATGATCTGCTGAGGTGGAGCATTGCATCTTCAGGGAAAATAAGACTTTGCCCACGTAGAGATGGGAGTCTGAGTTTTCAGTACAACTCGATGATCGTACTGTACCTAGAAATACCTCTTGATTGTCGCGTCGTCGATTAGCTAAATATAATTGAACCGCGGATACGAAAAAGATCAAGGCTCGAACAAATGCCTCGTCATAATATATTTTAAATATATATTTCACATTCACACATATATGTACTTTTTATATATTTCTCATCTATTTTAAATATATTTTTTTTTATATTTCAAATATATAATATTTCCAGGGGGGACATAGCATACAGTGCTTTCTGAAATATTTTTTTTTTTTTTTACAGAAACTACTCAGTACTATCCTAGAGAGTTGCCACTACTATATTGTTTTTTTTGTGTAGATTAAAAAAATGTTCATAATTAGTTCCAATAACTTTTTTTTTTAACAATTTCTAAACAAGTTACAAAATAATATAAAAAAACCCAAATTTCCAAAAAAGTTCTAATAAGAATCCAAATATATCCATAATAAGTTAAAATAATTTATTTTTTGCTACTATTTCTCAACTATTTTTGAACAAGTACAAAATTATAAAAAAACCTAGAATTCTTAAATTTTCCTGATTCGAGTCATAAAATGTTCATAGTTGTATACATTTGTAGTGCGAAATCTCTTTGGACATGAACGAAAATAAGAAACAACCCTTTTCTTTACAGAGTTCTGAGTAGAGTTGAAAAATGTTAATAATTTTTTTCAATCTCTCCTTTTTTAAATCATTTTTGAACAAGACAAAATATCTCGAACGGATTTTATTCTGACTTCATTCATGAAAGATTTTGGTCAAAGCCAAATGACATTTATAATAACTCTCAATCTTTAATTTTCAGACGAGTAAAAAAATATATAAACAAAAATTATCTAGACTTAGACCTGAAAAATTCTGGCAGGAGTCAATTAATTCATGTCTTAATGTTCATAATTCTCAAATAAGTATATTTTTTCAAGTTCTTTAAATCATTAAAATTGTCAATCTAAATTATTTTTGCTCAAAAACTATAAAACAAGTATAAAAACTCTTCAAAAAAATACGCCATTTTTCAAAATTTTTCAGTTTCAATTTTTTCAAAGTTCCAAAAATGTTCATATTGAAGTTCCAAACTGTCCCAACTTTGGAATGTTAACTGTTACGAACGTTCTTGGAACGAATTTTTTTTACACGGCTATATACCGACAAGAAGTTTAGAAGCACCTGCAATTTTTGTTATAAAAAACAATCCCAAGTACGTTCATATAAAAAGAAATCAGAGTGTTACAAAAGCTTCCAAACTTTTGCTCGGTACATCTAACTAAAATTGGTGTAAGAGGATCGCCTTGTTGGTATACTTGCATCTGGTTTATTAATCATCAAATCTCATGCCTTACACTCATCTATCACATGTACACTAGTACTTTTTCGTTTTAGTTTATTCCTGAAATTTTTTTTTAATAATACACAAAAATTATAATGCGTAAAAGCGGATACTAATACTTTCCAGTAGTTAATTTAATTCATTTTCGTACTTTTTACTAAAAATTTTGTGATGATTCATTCCATCCTTACGGAACAGAACTGATGAACATACTAATAAACAATATTGAAAATGCATTAATAAGTGTTTTATTAATGATTATAAGTGACCATTAGAATTCTGACTAGTGAATCTTACAACATTATTGGATGTGATTAGTGTTGAATAACGTTGTATTAGCGTTCATTAGTACTTTGACTGTAAAATCTTGCAGTAGTAGGGGTAGTAATTAGTTTTAAAAGTCGTATCAGTATTAATTACTCGGTGCGCTAATGGATCTTGCAACGCTATTGGAAGTGGTAAGATTCTAAGATTTGAATAATGTTCTATTAGTGTTCATTAGTACTTTGGGTAGTGGTTTTTGCAACATTATTAGAAGTGATTAGTGTTGTATGTGTCATGATTAGTACGCCACATACTGAATATGTCAGTGCTACTGTAAGTGATTACTGTTGAATAGCATTTTATTAGCGATCATTAGTAGTCTAATTAGTGACTTTTACAATATTACTGGAAGTGATGAGTGCTTACTAGGTTTCAATAGTGATCATTAGTGATCCAAATAATTGGTACTACTCTGCTGTGAAATTTCAATTTATGACAATAAATTGTAACAGTGCGTTCGACTTGAAAATCGAGCGCCAAAGTCTAATTGAACTATGGCCATCTATTTGAATAATTTTACATTAATTAACACTCTTTCGTCACCCGGGGCCAGGTCAGAGGTCCCCTAGATCGCATTCTACTAAGACAATAGTAGGGTAGTTTTCCACCCTGAGACTTTTCCTTTAAAAAGGGCTAGCAAGCAGTTGCTCGAGGACTTAGGCCCTGGCTACCACCCAGAGTGGACCAGTAGGGTAGTGGACTGATGACACTTAGCGAGGTTCCTACTCTACACCCAGAGCTCAATACAATTTACTTGAGCCAGCCTAACGATAAGTCTCGTTACATCTAGTCATTTAGTCCAGTGATAATTTTATTTAATTCAACTTATATCTTTGAGTTGTTTGTCCGTTATTAATAGCCGTCGTAATTATTTTATAAATCATTTATTTGAACAACGTTTTAATTGACCACATTTCGAGTCAAATTTCTATACGCGGCCATTTAGTAAAGTTAAAGTTAAATTGAAATTGTGCCGATAAAATTTGTGAGTGTTACCACACCATTGCTGTTCATTTCCTGCGATTTCCTATCACCGAAGACTTGGGCCTACAACGCTGCTGCCCCGTTTGCTGCCTATTGAGGGTCATCTACAACTACAGGAATGAATCGTGCAGTAAGGAACAGCGTAAATGGGAATTTTTCTTCCCCGAATTAAAATTATATTTGGTCTCTTCCCGCGTGATTAAAATATCGAAACTTATACACTAAATTTTATTCCAATAAATTCTATTGGGGAAATTTTCATATTGTAAATGGCTATTTGGTTAAATAAATATAATATTTTCTCTTTCATAATACAAAACCAAATCTTTTACTAAATAAACCACCAGGCATTCCTTTTTCCTTAATAATTAATAAGTGCAAATTTCGAAGACGGAGGCGAACCCCCCAGCTCATAAGCTTAAATTAATTAAATTAATATTAAGTAACCGAGGCCTGGACAAGAGCTAGCCAACCACAGGCTACACCGGTTATAAAATACAATAATAACACTAAACGCACTAATTTCACTAAGCCATTGATGTGTGAGATAACTTCATTATTACTCTAACATGTGAATTTTTGCAACATTGTTAGATGTAATTCGTGTCGATCACACTTACAATAATGCTAATAAATAATCCGATTAGTCAGTCTACACCACTATTGAAAGTGACAACAGTATCGATCATGCTTGAAATAAAAAAAAATTATTCTTTCAAAATTTTATGTTTAATCTCTATATAGATTTAGTAAACATTCATAAATTGCTCAATCATTACGATTTATATCATTTGCATTGTCAAGATTTTTGAGATTTCTATTATAAATATATAAACCTTCAAAAAAATGCTAACTCTTCGGTCCATGGTGTTGGCAGAGTGATATAAGGTTCAACTGATATGTATAAGGATTCAGGTTCGAGTTCCAGTAATGACTAATAATTTTTCAGCAATAAAAAAATGAATAAACATCAATTTATGAGTACAGTAATCATCAGTATATATGATTAGATTAATTTTTCTTTTATGATCAGGTTGCACCATCAATACTAACAAATATGTGCAATACGCTCCGACACTAAAAATCTCGAGAACAGTTAACACACTAATGTCACTAAAACATTAGCGCGCGAGAATACTAGAGCATTAGTATTATTTCGTAAGGTTATATATCATTTCAGCATTGATACATTTTTCTTTCATGATATAATTTTATTGTCGCTTGTTCAAGAAAAATACGAGGTTTGAAATTTAATAAACTGAATTACTTATTGTAACTGAGAGCATTTAAAGTGTGAACTTTATATTTTCCAAACATTTTTCCCCTTACTCCAACATGATTTTAACGAATTTAAAAATTTTTAGTTGACTGTAAAATTTAAAACTTCAATCAAAACATTTTTTCTTTAAAACTTATTAACAAATGTCCGTAATCATTAATCAATATTGAAGTCTAATATCGTAAACACACAAAAAATATATTTAGATTAGACATGACAGTAGAATAATAATAAACTTAAACATATAATAGATAAATGCTACCACGGTTGTTTATGGGCTCCAATATTATAGTAGATGACATCATCGCAACCCATGTCCGAACAAGTATATATATAAGACAGGTTGAAATGACACTTGTACTACACGACTGATTTCTATCACAGTAAATCGTTGAGGCATGATGGCGGTACGGGGTGAAGACGAAGGAGGACAAGGCGCAAAAGGTTCTCTGTGAGTGAGTGGATTTAAAAAAGAAGCGTCGTTACGGCGTCGGTGTTAGCGCGGACCAGCAGGTAGAAAAGTAAAAGCATAACCGCGCTAGCACACGCTCGTCGATCAGATCTCATGCAGCGTTGAGTAAGTATGAATGAGTAGTAGTAGTCCCTGTATATATCGTGAGAAGACTCAACGCCCTAAAAAAAAAAAGATAAAAAAAAAAAACTGTTGGCCCTGGCTTTTATGAATGGCCGTGTATATGGGAAAATTGCGATATTCCCGCGCTCTCAAAAATATCTATACGTCCGCTGTCTTTGGTATTTAGTTTAATATAATAATAATATAAGAATAACATCATGAGTAGTATTATACGTGTCGTGCGGTAAAAGACAAAATTCCAACCTTCTTTTGCTCCAGAACATTTTTAAAGTCTACGATCTCTCGCGCCCGTTTTGTAGCCTATATAACCCGCGGCTATATACTTGGGTATTCTTTTAGGCTTCGAGAAATATATATACATATATATATATATATATATATAAAAAAAAATTACAACTAGGGTCTCGTTGTAATTAGGACAGTGCGCCCGCATTTCGTCTCTTAAAACTATAGACGCACGTTTACTCAGCCACCTTAATGTCTCTGTTTTGTTTTTTTTTTTTTTTTTTTTCACTCTTTTTTATTACTGGACCACGCGGATGTGTTTTACGACAGAAAGCGAGGTATATAAAGGCAAAGGGAACAAAGTTCGCCGCTGAAAAAATTTTTTAATTTTATTTCAATAACTATTTTTATCTGAAAATGAAAATAATATAGTGCAAAAATTTGTGGAGTTAACAAAACGTGGATGATTACGTATTTATTGAATTCCTTTAGAGTACAATTAACTTCCAAAACGGAGTTTGAGATACATTGTTTATGGAAAAAACTCGCAAATTAACGTACGAAAATAATTACAAGCTCCATCTACATGATATTCATGCGAAATAATTTTTCAAAATTATAAGTAGCTAATTATGAAAATTTTCACGCTTATGAAGTTGAAGAAATAGATTTTTCCATTTTCTATTATTAATATAGTTTCACTTAGTAAAAAATTACCTGAATAGAAAATAAAAGTTGACTTGCCAAACATCGAAATTTGAGACAATTTCGAACGTTTGTCGAACTTTGTAATACCTCAACACTAATAAAAATACAAAGATGAGAAAATTGTAGGATAGAAGTGGAAGACAAATCTTAGAAGGACGATTGTAATTTTTGCGTACTATAGAGTATTCACTACATACTTTTTAGTTGAGTTTTACATTTATACAGAATAAAAATCATTGGATTATGTAATAAAATAAATTACTCAATGTTTAGTAATAATTTGATATGTTCTTTATAAAAATTTCTGTTCTATTAATTTAGAATACGAATAATTCGGTAGTGTAATAATGTACCAACTTTCCAGATAAACATATTAAAAATTAACCTTTTTTGATTTTCACTATACATTTAGAACGAAGAGTAAGATTAATGCGTTAGTATTTGTTTTTGCTAAAATCAATTAGATTCATGTGGGACAAGTGTGCGCAGTGGATAAGTCCGAAATGAAGGTAGAGTTGCGAACACTTGCACCACATGACTATATATACATATATAGATATATATATATATATATTATTTTTGACACTCGTTTTCCTCTGTTTCGATGGCTCATGAAACCCCATTTTATCTGATATACAGAATCTTAATAACATTTTGAGCAATGAAGAAAGTTAATAAAAGTAAAGAATATATTTTTTTTTCATTCTCAGTTTCTGACTCTCATATATTTTTTTAATACTACTTTTTGCAACAAAATTACCTGTGTTGATTGAGGCTCGTTGCCTTGTTTATGCTATAATAGCCATTCATCCAGTCACCCTCTCATCTTTAGCAGCAGTTAAGAATACAAAAAAAAAATACCCTAGGGTAACAACTAATTTTGGCTTGTTAGCCGACAGGATGTGTCCTGCCGCGAAGATGGATTTGTCGGCTCGTGTTTGCCTCAAGCTAAATCAAAAAAATAGATGCGGCTTTTTGCCGAAATTTTATCTTATAAACTTACAATAATACAAAATTTTAAAAAATTAACGACAAACATCGACCTCGATAATAATAAAAAAAATAACAATTATAATTTGAAAGTCTATATTTCTTTTAATATTAATTTACCTACTAAAAATAATAATGGCGATCTAAATCGAAAGATGATCTCGTGTTCATGAGAAACATTTTTAGATTCTTGAAAGAGCTTTTTATTTACATGCTCGGCAATTGAATTATATTTCGTCGTAGATGTTGTTATATATATATTCGGTTATTTGAGGCCTTCGGAGAAAAGCCGAGTGTTTCGTGGGAACCACGTTGCCATTTCCAAGAAGCATTCGAGATGAAGACTGTACTCTTCTGGGCTTATTAGAAAGGGAAAGTCTAAAAAAAAAAATAAAAATAATACACATTAAGTAAAACGCAAAAAAATTGGATACTAAGAAAAAAAACAAAATTTATTTATAAATTAATATAAGTTTATTCGACTGATTTGTGAGATTTGAGAGTTCTTATGTTAGATTTCAATAGACTTCATAAATAGAGTTCATAAAACAATCGTTAATGTAAAATTTTCAAAAGAATACGGAAATTATTAAAAACGTTTGTATTTTAATTCTATGAAATTTTTGACTGCCTGTAATGGTCTGAGCTGTATTGTATAGCAAGTCTCATGTTTTTTTTTGCTCGAAAATATTTACTTTTAAATAAAAAAACACATTTATAACTGCTCATGAATAGCATTAACTCTTACTTACTGCTTTTAACTCCCTAGCCAGAACAAAAAAATATCGAAATCAAATTATAATATGTAAGAAAAACAAGTGAACAGTGTCAAAAATCGTTGCTAACAATTATTTATAGCGAAAAAAAAAAAATGTTTTCAATTTTCAAAAATCGAAAAAAAAGTAATTATGGAAAGCTTACTACCGGGCCGGGTTTAAAAGTTGCAGAATGTATAGAAGTTTGGGATCGAAAGTTTTCAAGAAAATCTAAAGATACAGACAATTTTTAAATTACGATTGAAAACTTAAAATTCGAAACTTTCGATTAAAAACACTCCGAATATTTGTTCTGTATGTTTTACCTTAAAGGCCATCGAAAAACAAAAGTTTTGAAAACAAAAACCATTGAATTTTGACAATTATTACGAAAATTATGATTAACAAACCATAAAAAGAGCGTTTTTAACTTTTCGCTTAGAAAATCGATGACTTTCACAAATTTCGGGAAGTTATTGTTTTCACCCCGATTTTCGAAAATCGAGTTTTCATCAGATGTTGACGTTTTGAGGTCCTAGGAAGCTATTCTGACTATTATCAGAATGATGTCCGAGTGTCTGTATGTGTATGAATGGTCTATAACATTTTAACTAATGAATCGATTTGGATGTTTAAGGCGGCAATCGAAAGAACTTGTTAGCCATAAACTTTCCGGAAAATTCAGATCATTTAATCGAATAGACTCGAAAATATTGGCGACTTACGAAAAAAAAAATTTTTTTTTTTAGATTTTTATTGATTTCTCAGAAACGAATTGAACGATCGACGCCAAAATCTAATCAGCTCTACAACTTAATAAAACGCGTTGAGTGCCGCCTTAACCATCTTAATCGGTTAATTTGTTCGAGAGATATCGTCGGAGAAAGAAATGGTAAAAAACCGTTTTTTTAAATATCTTCAAGACACCTCAAACATCAAACATCGGTTAATTAGTTCAAAAGATATCAGCGTTGAAAAGTTAAAAAAATAACATTCTATGTTGTTTTTTCCAGATAAATCAAAATATACTGTTCTAAAATGTGTCTAAAATCTTACAAACTTTTCCGCTTTATGGTCACTTTTGATTATCATATAATGCCATCAAACTTGTTCTTTAGTTTAAACTATATAATCATCGAAAATATCGAAAATCCCCAGTTTTTAATCATTTTCTCGGATATTTTATATATTATTGCTCTGACCTGAGCCAAAACTCATTCAAATCTTAATTTCGATCACTGACATTGATTTCTGCCTCAATACATTTAGTTTATTGAACATAATCGGAAATTTAAATTTAAAAACTGCTTGTTTATTAATGATTTTCAATTCTTAAATTTATTTTAAACTTTAACTTAAAGCGTAACTTGTTAGAGTTTGAAAATCCCATAAAAAAACCATCGCATGCAATAAGATTTTTGAGCTCGAAGAGCTCGAAAATACAGTCACACTAATATTTTCGAGCGCCTTGAGCTCGAAAACAGCGGGAAGTTTTGGGGCTGGCCCGCAGGGCCAACCGACGCCCGGATTTTTTTTTCATATTCGATATTTTTTGAACCATTAATCAAAAAAATGTCCAAATTTACCAAGAAGCTTCTTTTGTGGGGTACTAAAAAATTAAGAAAATCGGAAAAAACAATTTTTGAAACCGTCCGATTTGGCGTAGAATGCCCCATATACATTAAGAAAATGTAAATAAGATGAAAACGATTTTTCAAAAATGACCAATTAGACTGCACCCGTTACAATTTTCATGAAATTAAATAATAAGGTATAATGGTCCGATAAATAATTTAAATTGATTCTAATTTATTCACGATGAATAAAACAAAAAATACATTATTGACCTGAAAAAATTTTATTAACTAATAGGAAATAATCAATTATACAAAAACTTAAAGTTAGACTCGACGGCTTTGATAAATTTTAATTATCACCTCACAATTAAGAATGCCAAAACAAATCATATCTATTCTGTACCACACTAGTAAACAATAAACAGTAATAATTAAAAGAAAAATTGATGAATAATAGAACTCCGTCAGATAAATTTTGATTTGAGATCTTATACAGTAATCATTCTATTGTTTACACTAGCACTATCCATCGTTTCAGTAATGTCGGACATTAGATAAGTTTTATAGTTCATTTGTTTAGCTAAACTCCGATAGCTCGGTAACGTTTTACAACTACTTCCGTATTGTAAAGCACTAACTATCACGAAAATAATATTCATGGGTGTTCCCGACGGCAATAATTTATGTTCATAACTGATATCACAATCTGACGGACAATAAAATCACTTTCTTAAGAAACCGGTAGGTCATTTATTTATCAACTTAAATAATAATTAAAGATAAAATTCCCTGGAAATAATTGAGCAATCATTCCCGCTTCTAAAAAGTGATCGCGAGTACTTATGATGCATATTTTTTTGTAATAAAACACTAAACACGTATTAAAACATTAAAAAAAACACTCTTGTTCAGATTCTATTGATTTCAGCCTTTTTTATCCTTGATTTCAGCCTTTATAATTCTTTTTTTTTAAATATCGATACGATTATTTTCCATAAAGTTACAGTCTTGCAAAAATCACTAAAGAATTTCTAAAATTTTTTTATTCCTTTCATTTTTTGCATTAATGTATATTTTTATACTTGTTACGTATTTTCAATATATTTTTTTCACGAGAGTTACTTTAATTTTCTGGATTATAACAAAAATTATCTAAAAAAAAAAAAAAAAACAAAAATATTAAACATTGTTGCCATAATCTAATATAAGATATACTGTATTACTATCAAAAGAGTCACTTGTCACTCTGTCGGATGACAGGGGGGTAGATGTTCTCAAGTTCGGAATATATCAGTTTAAAATATATCCATTACCAGGAACACCTCAAAAGGTTGGACGTGATCTAGCGGCGAGCACCAAACGGGGAAGCAGCGGCAGGAGTAGTTCGATGCTTGCTACTAGATCGCGCCACACCTGTGACAGTTCCTTCTCTCCGACTTATTCTTTATCGCTCATTTCCGTTTCACATTTTCATGATGTTTCACTGTTTCTGTGTTAGGTCCCCATCTCAAACGGACGTAAAAAAGCTTAACTTCAGAAAAAAAACGATTTAACATATTTGAGTGTCTTAAAACTTAGTATTTCCTTAAGTACACCGTTTTGCCCCCCCCCCCCCCCCCACCCCTATCCCGCCAATATAGCTGAAAATTAGATGTTATTAGCAGCAAATTACTACAAATAGCGAAATATCGCTTTAATCTATTTGAAGGTGTCCTAAATTTTTTAAAAAATAAATGAAAAAAAAATTATACTGCATGATTTTGATATTTTTCGGTAAAATATGCAAAGCTTGCCTGACTTCTTACTGAGATAATACCAGCCAACAAAAAAAATAAACAATATTATTGAATTATTTGCTAGGGCAGTCACGAAATCAAAATTTACATTTTCAATTTTTTTTTCTGAGGATACAATAGAGAACAAAAATAATACTGATGGTGGTGGCCATAAGCAATAACTTTTGTTTTAGACAGTTGGAACCACGACGATGAGCCAGTGAGATGCATTTTGTCGCGTACCCTGATAATATGCGCGTGGGACGCCACGAGATATTGCCGTTTGAACACACGAACACTTTTAACGGCTAATTGCAGCCGATAGGAAAGAAGAAAATAAAAAAAATAAGCTCATCGTTGGATTTTATAGTAGAACTGGTTGTGTCTCCCGCGTGTATATCTTACAAAATAATGCATGCATGGGAACTTGGCGATGGATGCGTATATGCGATCTTTTGTCCACTCATAAAATTAGGCGGATCCTTTTAAAATGTCTCATTTTTTTTTTTTTCGAATGATCAACAGATATTCATTAATATTCATGTAGCTGATGTTGAAAGTATATTCAATACATCGTGAGTTATTTTAACAACAAACATAACAAATTTTTTGAGGCCCTTATTTTACGGGCAAAGAATACAATCGCGATTGTATATATATATATATTGGTTGGGGACATCGTCAGAGATGCATCGAAGGTGGCGGTAGAGGTGGCTAAGAGGCTCGACGAGGTCGCGACATCGTGACCATTGCCAGCCACTAATTTACATATTCACCACAGGTCTCTCTTTGTTTTGGAATACCGTAGTAGGTGAGTTAACTCGTAAGAGCGTCGTTGGTAATAGCGTTGAGACCTTACTCGTTCTGTTGCCTGACTAAAACCACCAACGACGTGGTCGATATATATGTTATGAAGGAACGTGGGACAAAACGTTCACCTGAAAATTTAACATTCCCAAAATTCTGACTAAATAAATAGTCCAAAGTCTTCAACTCTCTTCACAAAATTTTAGGAAATTTAATATTTCCATTCGACCGTCGAAAAAATAGTCTATTTGTTTATTTTTTTTTTCGAAAATTCTTGAGTCGAAATTTAAATCGTAGATTGAACGTACTAGACACTGAGGACGTAAATTCAACCTTTGAAGACGTAAGTAGCCGTAAAAACGTATTTTAGACGCAGTTGACGTACAAAAACGTAAATAAGACTTAAAACAAGAAGTCAAACTTCATAAACTCGGACAGTTAGTATACGGAAGAGTGGTAATTGGAGCTAATACTTCAAGCTACTAGGTAGTTCGTAAGACCCAAAAGAGAATTTTTTTATTTCCCATCATCTGGCTGCTAAACATATTTTTCTGACAATGAAATATGTTTCTGACATAGTTTAATTGTTGTATTACGAATTTTAAAAGGTTTCGTCTACGATTATACAAGTCATATTTACGTTCCGTACGTCAACTACGTCTAAAATACATTTTTATGGCTACCTACGTCTTCAAAGGTTGAACTTACGTTTTCAACTCTAGTATGTTCAATCTGCGATTTAAATTTTGACGGGTTATACGAAAATTATTGTTTGAGGACGAAAAAAAAATATTGTTAAAGCCCTTGACATTGATATCAACAACAGCCTCATCGCGATTTTCGATTTCTCAACTAAATGACATGGAAATATTTTTTTTAAAGTTTAAAATTTCATCGCTTATTAGCGAATCAGAGTACTGGAAAAATTAATATAGATTTTTGTTGGATATTGAACGCTAAAAAAATGATCTCTTATTATTTTTTGATAAATTTAATTTTTCAATACTTATTCCAAGTGAAAGTTAAATTCATAGTAAATTTCAGTATTATTTGACTTTTCCTACAACTTTTTGTTCTACAGAATTTTCAAAATTTCTGAAAGCTCTTTAGTTATTTGCATTTAAAAGTAATCAATTAAAATCTGCTGGAATACGATTTATTGAAGCAAATTGACATTTAAATGCAAATGTCTAAAGAGCTTTCAGAAATTTTGACAATTTGGTATGATAAAAGTTGTCGGGAATAAAATAATCTACAAAAAAAGTCTTAAAAAATTTTAATATAACTCTGAAAGTTCCGCTGGAAAAGTAAATTAATACTGAAATTTACTATAAATTCAACCTTTACTTTGAATAACTATTGAAAAATTAGATTTATTAAGAAATAATAAGAGACCATTTTTGTAGAGCGTTCAATTCTTAACAAAAATATCTATTGATTTTTCCGATACACAAATTCACTGATACGTGATAAAATTCAAAAGTTTAAAAAAAATTTTCTCATGTTATCTAAATGGGAAATCAAAATCTGCTATGAGGTGATTGTTAATGTTTATACTAAGATCTTAAACTTTAACAGTATTTTTTCTGTCATCTCAAACAATAATTTCTGTATAATTTAAAAAAAAAATACATAAATAAATAAATAATAGTCTATTTTTTGGAGACAGTCAAATATCCATACTTCAAAATGGCCGTTCCCAAAACAATTTTATTTTTTTAATTAAAAATTTCCAATAGCTCTTTTCATTTCAGTGGATCATTAAAATTTTTTGGTAGACCTTTATGTCTTTGAATAATAAAAAAAAATTTTCGTCATTTATTCTGTCTTACATTCTCTTATATTTCTTCGAACTGTGAAATCTCTTATTTTTATTGTACAAGTTTATTTAAAGTGAATAGCAAGAGTAGTAGTATAGTGGAAGTTTTAAAACCTGTCAGATTCAACAGGTCTTTAAAATCCGTTTTATCTGCGGGTGTTGGCATGACTAACGCACTTTTCTTAAACAAGTACCGAAATTATTGTTAAATTATGTTGTGAAATTTCAATTACCGCACTCTTCTATCTTTATATATTTTTAAACGCAGCTGTTACTGTGAGCGTTATAGACTTTTTGGTGTTGTTGATGCAGATCTAAGACCATTGCCATCAGAGAGTATGGTAGTAAAGTAGGCGCCCCTACTTGTTACAATGTAACAAGGCTTTAAGAATGATCCCTCAAGAGAGATTATGGACTCCTGGGCAAAAAAACAAGGATAACTAAACGACAATATGCTGGCAGATAATAAAAACCGACAGGTTAGGGGTTCTTGAGGATATTTCTAGTGGGCAGTTTCATGTCACGGCCATGGTCAGGTAGTCAAGAAGATGTTGTTATTTTTTTAATTCCTTTTCTTATTTTGCTGCTGCTGCAACTAGAATATGTCTTAAATCACTGACATTTTTATTAGTTCAATGAGATTTTAGCTGTAAAACAAATTTTCTGTTACAAGTAGTCATGGTTATTTTCGGTTGGTTCATGTTATTTTATCATTATAAATAGTTAATAAATAAATGCAGCAAATATATGAGATAACTCATTAAAAATTATGATGAAATTAATTAAATATTTGTACCCCTAGATCTTCACTTTATTATACTGAGAGAACAATTTATTTGACGCAAATTAGAATTGTTTCAGGCAAATAAATTCCATATTTGAATGGATCCAATCAATACTTATTTGGGATAAAGAAAGATATGGTTTATTTGAATGAAATAATGATTTGTTTATAATTAATAAATCTGTATTAGAATGGTGGCACTGCACTCTCATTTGTTAGCTATAAAGAAAAATATGTATCAAAGGAAATAAATGATTCTGTTCAGTCAAATAAATTTATTTGGCTCAAATAAATTGTTTTCTCAGTGTACCACGTCAGCGATTAAAGAAAGATTTGATAAATCCAAAGCGCTCATGTTATATTTTTATTAATCAATTTACTTTCATAAGTTTTCCAAGCACGAATGTCTTTTTAATTAAACTAGAAAGTTTTTTACGATGAGATATTGGCGATTCCCCAACTGATGCAGTTGTAGCGCTCTCTATGGCGCCTGAAATAAAAAAAAACCAAAAAGTTTATTAAACTAGAAGATTTTTCCCGTAACATGACCCTGAGACTAAGAAAATAATTGAAAATTTACAAAATGGTGGAGTTTTGAAAAAATGTTCAAATTTTTTGCGAAAATTTCATGATCGTTGACCTGCTAAAATGACATTTTTAATTCAATCAGAAAACTGAAGGTTCATGGTACGTATAAACATGTATAAGAATAGCTGCTATTTAAATCAAATTAATCGGATGATTTTTTTTCGAGTTATAGAAGCAGCAAATTTGAAAAATGTATTTTCGAGAACCAATAAGCGGTTGCTTTTTAGACAGTTGTCACTCAAAAGAACTGTTCGAGATACTCACTTGAAATGGATGTATGATATCCTCGAAGGTGTAGACTATCGAAATATGCAAAAAAAAAAAAAAAAAATTAAATTTTTTAAAATTTTACACTAGCGGTCCTCTTTAAAATATCCCGTCTACAGTTTTTGCCCTAATTTTATTTATTTTTTTTTTTTTTGCTACTAGTTATGTCAACTTAAAAAAAAAAAAAAGAATAAAAAGGAATAAATGAAAAAAAAATGAAGTGCGTGAGAATTCCGTTGAGGGCAGCACCAGTCAGAGGATCCAGAACAGAAAGTATGATAGATAGAAAAAAAGTTATACACGTGATTATACAGACAAATATCCTGTCACTCATCACTTTTGATAAATTATAGAAAAGAAAAAATAAACAATTAGACATTATCAAAAATCGAAAAACTCAACTAGACAAAACTTGAAGCAAACATACAAATGAAGGCAATCAATTTTTTTGAATACTAAACTTAACAAAAAGACTTTAAATGATATTAGAATGGTTAAATGAGATATTTAGCAGACATTACCCAGATCAAAAAAATAACTTGATTTTGGCGTAACTTTAAAAATTGAAAATGAAGCAAGTCGAGCAAGACAACAGCACCTCAAGTTTGAGTTTTACTTTTAATAACTGGAAAACATATTTTAAGATATAAAAGAACTTTTCGTTTTGACTTGCTGTTGATTAAGGTGTCTTACTAAGTACCGATTTATGCCAACTAAGTCAAATTGAAGTCACGTTGTCTTGTACTTGGCTTAAATTTTTAGGTCAAATCTAAGTCAAACTTGATCTGAATTTGACTTAGTTGGCTTAATTTTTAAGCTAAAACAGTCATATCGAAGATGAAAAAAGCAATGCATAAACAGTTATTTATAGCATACAAAATAGATGTAGTACACATAGTTGGCAGTTAATGATAGTTTGACAAATTTATTTTTCAACTGTCGTGACTGAATATTTAAATATTGGACAAAAGTCATAAAAAATATTCTTAAAATGTCAAGAAATTTTTCGTATTTACTGGATGAAATCGAAAAATATTTTGGCGTTAGAAACCATCGTAACTCTTGTTACATATTTGTATAAAAACGCATTGGCACAATGTAAATATCAAGGAAATTAAAATACATTTATAAATCTAGATTAATATTATTATGTATATTTGTAAATATTCCTTTTTTAATCTAAAGGCCACTAAAACTAGACTAAAAACTATCGTAAAATAAAGTCTGTATTCGTTCTAAAAAAAAGAAAAAATTAACACAACCTAATAATTATAACAAAAACTTCTATTTTCCATTTAAAAGCGATTAGAAGCAGACTAAATTTAGTACGAAAATAAGCCTGATATTGACCTGAATAGACGGACAAAAACCGGGTAAATTGTCATATGAAATAAATACGATTTAAATCTCTAAATTAAGTAAAAAATATCATAAATTATCATTTATTTCGAAACAGGTCTAATTTTACGACTCATGTAGTTAAATCCCTAGGTATATGTCTACCTTTATCTAAAAAAAATTAAGTCAATAATAGATCAACTCATTTCATAATAATAATTTTTATTTCCTTACATTCTTTAAATTCGTGAAGGTCCGTTAGAGTCAAATTTTCAAAAACTCTAAATTTCTCTTAAAATATTAAAGAAATTAACTTTTTCTGGAATTAATATTGTAACTTGACTCATCCGTCATTATTAAGAACAAAATGGAAAATCAAAATTGTGTAATTTAAATTTGACTAGAAAAGTACACAAGATTTGTAGGACTATCCAAATAATAAAAAAGGAATCTGATAAAATTGTCAATTGTTAAATGAATGACAAAAAGTACGTGGATCAAATACAAATATCATATATTTTTGATATTGTCCACATATATATTGTTGGGTTCCATTTTATCCGTCGACAACCGCACACGGGGCACGAGTTTCATGCTGATACCTTGTTAACATCCGCGAAACGACCGCCAGGAATCCCAAAGAGCTCGACTTACTCTGACCTGCTCCAGAGGTTTTACTACTACCTTGAGTAGAAAGAGACAAAGAATAAGATAAAAAATAAAAGATTCCTCTGTTTAATCTACGACCAGCCAGACTGTGTATCACTCCAATGTATCTGTGTGCTCCAAGTACCTTAATTTAATTTTTTATTCTCTTATCTTTATTTTATTTTCTCTCAGGCATAAATTTATCTTAACGTCTAATCGATCATGTTTTACAAGATGTCTTGATGATGAGTTTTAAACGGGTTTCCGGTTCTGAAATAACTCGAGTATGTTTACCCACCGGATGTAGTGAATCAGCACGTTCCATTTGCTGACCATTGAAAATTCGTAGCGAGTTTTTATTAAGATTTTTATGCGTCAGCATTAAGAGTTACAAGTTTTGTTATTATTATTATTATTTTGATTCTAGACATCCATATAAAAGTGGAGAATCAAAAAAAAGGTATACATTAAAAATAAAAAAAATGTCGTAGTCAAGAAAAAAAAGAAATAATAGAGTCTAAGTCGGGTGAGATAAAACGAGATCACCCGCACGTGGGAAAGTGCGAGTTTGGCCCGTGGGGGGTCTCTTCTTGCCATATTCTCTTACTCGCTTAGTCTTTAAGGTCCAACAACTATTTCGTTTGTCTTGAATATTTTTGAACCCACCCAGAGCAGTCACATCTCATTTCTCTCTTTCACAAAATACCTAGACTATGTCCGAACAACACAGCAACAACGCGGAATCGTATTTCTTTCGACTAAGATTCGAGGTGAGCCGGTGTTAACTCTATAGTAGAGTTATATATGTAGGTAGCACACAACAACGGGTAAGTAGTCCCTTTTTATTTCTCATCCTATACAGTTCTGATATGTGCTTATAGTTTTAGGTAGATGCAGAGAGTTTTATGTGTATATATATACATATACATATATATATATATATATATATATATATATATATATATGTATATATATATATATGTATATGAAATGGTGAGAGACTGGAAAGGCGATGGTATAACCACTTGACTATCGTTTCACATTCAATTTAAATTAACACAGGTCGATTAGTCATCTGAGGCACCGCTAAATCAACAAATAAATTTGATTTTATGTGTACTCTAGTTTATTTTATTAATATGAGAATGTTGAGGAAAATGAAGCATCTAAAATATTTAATTGAATCATTTTTACCCCCGACTGGATACAGTGAAAAAGAAGTGAGTTTCGAGTTATTCAAAGATTTAATTTGTTGAAAGAAGGTTATTTCAGATATCTTTTAACATACTTCACAGATTGATTTCAAAATCTAATCGACTCTAAAATTATAAAAAAATGCTTCGATTGATACTTCACCCCCCCCCCCCCCATGGAAAAAATTTATATGTTGAATACAAAATATACGTCAAACGTAATGGAAATATTAAAGAATATATTTATTGTCGAGATTATTTGCTTTAGTGATAATAGTAGAGTTTGTTTTTGACAACGATCGATAATGAATTTTGAGAAATATATTTATGGATTCAAATGCGGTTGTTCATGACCCCATAAAAACACGCTGTTGCGGAACATGGGACGCCATTTGCTTTTTGAAGAATTATTAACCATCGATTTGTATGCCATAGTTTTCGAAAAATATACTTTTCTTACCATTGTTTTCTCCAACGATATCTCCCGGACGAATTGACCGACTTGGGTGGTTAAGGTAGCAATCGACGCATTTTATGAAGTTCTAAAGCTGATCAGATTTTGAAATTGATTTATCAAGTCGTTTTTAAGAAATTACAGAAAAAATTAAAAAAAAATTTTTTAATTTTTTCGACAACAGTTTCTTTTGAACGAATTAACCAATTTTGATGGCTGAGATGGCGTTCGACGCGGCTTATGATGTTTTAAAGTTAGTTAGATTTTAGAATCGATCTATTGAGCACAATACAAGTTATCCATAAAATAAACATTTTTTAAAAAGTTTTATTTTTATAATATTTCCGAACGCACCCTACCGAGCGAGCTCAATTTTTCACAGCTTGTAGGAATTAACAAGCCACATAGGTACGTACGTACACACATACATTCACTCGGACATCATCTTGAAATTAGTCAGAATAACTCTCTAGAACGTCGAAACGTCAAAATCTGTTAGAAATTTGGTTTTCGAAAATCGGGCCGAAACCAATAACTCCCCTTTTTTTTTTAAATTTTCAATTTTCTTAGAGGAAAGTTAAAAAGGCCAAAATTGTCACAAGAGTCGCTATAGGAGTCTTTTTAGGAGAAATTTGGTACTGAAAAAAATAGGGGTGACAACCAGCAGGAGTGCCTAGAAAAACCGGTCCAAAATTGTCACAGGGGTTTTTGTAGGAGTTTTGTTTTGGAGAAATTTGGACCCGAGAGAAAGAGGTGAGGTCAGTAGCAGTAGTTTCCGAGAGAAAAACTCCAAAATGACCATGAAAATCGTCATTGAAGTCTTCCTTGGGAAAAATCGATATCGTAAAAAGTAGAAGACGAACCCAGCGAAGGTTCTTGAAGAATAAAATCCAGAATAGTCATAGTCGCCTGCTACTGAGATCGTTCGAAATAGTTACACCGGTCATTAAGATAGTTTTCTCTGCAAACATTAATTTCTAAAAAATGTCAAAATGATCAGCTCATCGGTATAAAAAAGAGTCTATTATCATCGTAGGGTCCTTCGAAGTGGATTATTTTTAGAGCAATTTGAAGCTGAAACCGGATAAGGGTAAACAGCTGCCAAGTCGTTCAACAGGTTAAGTTCAAACTGTTCAAGAGAAACGCTAAGTGAATTTTTCTCAGGAAAATTCTGAACTAAATGATCAGGGATGATCGGCTGTAGGGTGGTCGAAAGATGATTATGCAATATAAACAATCAAGTTGCTGAGAGGATTTTCCATAAAAAAATCCAAGTCTGTAAAAACATCAGTGATTATCTGTCTGAAGAGTTGAGACGGTGGTCACAGGGCCTCTGACAGCTCTTCTCAGGTAAATTAGGTCTGGAAAAGTATGGAAATGATTAGTTTTTAGGGTGTTTAACAAAAAGTTAACGAACTAGCCACGGAACCTTTGAGCCTGTATGTGGCAAAACTAAATCCTGAAAACAAACAATGAATATTAGTTTTGGGAAAGTCTAGTCTGAAGAGGTTTCTTTACGGTAAATTTGGGCCTGAAATTTCATCATAATGAGTTGTTTCAACAATAGTTTGCCTTATGACATATTAATGATATTTAGTCAAATAACATTTTTTTAATTCTGAAATATTGATTTTCGAACATGAATACGCATATTATATCATAAACATCACATTTTTAAATCGTCTTAAATTAATATCTTCTCATAAATTAACCTAGTTCATATCTATCTCTTTCAATGTCTGTGCTTTACAAGTAGCTGACACTTTGTTATTTTTGGCAGTATTCATTTTGACATCATTGAATGTCTTCGGAAACATTTCTCTTACAGTATCTGTGTAATTTAAAATTCAATTCTTTGTAATTTGTTTCTATATATAGTATTAGTTTTATTTTACATTCGATTGCAATCTGTATGTAATGTGAGTTTAATATACATATAGTTTGTCATTGTTGACAATCACTAATTTTTGATAAAATAAATTTAAGGTGCACATTTTAATAATGTTTTTTCTACTTACAAGTAAATCGCATTTACAAAGATTAAATTATCCGATGTGTGCTACTTTCAATACCATAATTTTTTAGAATTCTACAGCTATTAGAAAAGCCATCATTAATATAAGTTAGTATCAACAAATAATTTTTTTGTTTATGTAACATCATTGAATAAACGTTTCATAGTTACAAAAATTATTTCGAAAAATTTTCAAATAACTTTTCAACCTCAAATACTTTCATGTTTGAAATTTAACCTAGTTAACTGACATTTGAATTTTCGTGGGTTAAGTATGACGACTACGGCATTGCCGAGTTGTGATTACTCGTATAAAAAAAAAAAGTTCGAAAAAGTTCGACATTCGAACTCCGAAATTTGTTACAAAACCGAATTTTTTTTCGAACTTTTTCGAACTTTTGTAAGATAATACGAGTAGCATTACAAACTAGAATTTTGGATGCCTTTGAAACTTTGAGGATAAATTGGACCACCAAAATTTTTAGGATGAAAAGTGGAGTGGGATGAGGGGGAGGGGGCTAAATGACCCAATAGGGTCAAATAGACGCGCGGGGTCAAAATGGTACCCCCAAATTTTTAACATTAAAAAAGTTGGGGGGAGGGGAGAGGGGTGGCACTAGGGCAAAATCGTCCCCAAGGGACAAAAAAGTGTCTTCACAATTTCTGACATAAGAAGTGAGAGGAGGGTTGGGGAGGCGTCAATGGACCATCGGGTCGAAATGATCCCCTTAAATTTTAACACTGAAAGAGATGGGAAAGGGGGGAGGGGGCGCTGGCACTAGGGCGAAATTGTCCCCGAGGAACAAAAAAGTGATTCCAAAATTTGTCACATGAAAAGTGTGAGGAGAGTGGAGAGGGGGAGGGTGGGGATGGAAAAAGTCACCAGGGCAAATGTTCCCCCAGATTTTTAAATGCCTTAAAAAATACAAAGCAAAATGGTACTCCCCAAAATTTTAGCACAAAAAAATTGGTTTTAGTGGGCAGGGACTCTCTGGGACCAAATTGTTCCCCCAAAATTTTTAGCATAAAAAAATTTTTGGGTGGAGGTAAATAGACCCTCGAAGAAAAAATAGTGCCCTATAAATTAAGTTAAAGATTTCTAAGAAAGCTGGATATTTCCAAAACTATTTCGATAAATTGTAGCAGTTGTGGAAAAATTCGATATTTTCAGAATTTTCTCGATAATTTTCATTACAGAATAGTTCGAAACTTTTTGGATGATTTTCATGAAAGAAGATTTGAAAAAGTTCGATATTTTCGAAACTTTTTCAATAATTTTAGTCTAGAAGTTCCAGAAAGTTCGATATTTTCAGCACTTTTTCGACAATTTTTATCAACGAAGATCGATAATTTCAGAACTTTTCGATAATTTATATCTTCGAAGTTCGATAATTTCAGAACTCTTTTGATAATTTTAGTCCAGAAGTTAAAAAAAGTTCGATAGTTTTAGAACTTTTTCGATAATTTTTATTACCGAAATTGGAATGGTTCTGAACTTTTTTGATGATTTTCATTATCGAAAAAGTTCTGAAATTGTCAAACTTTGTTGATAAGAATTATCGAAAAAGTTCTGAAAATATCGAATTTTTCCACAACTGCTACAATTTATCGAAAAAGTTTTGGAAATATCAAACTTTCTTAGAAATCTTTAACTTAATGTGTAGGGGACTATTTTTCCCTCGAGGGTCTATTTTCTTCCACCCAAAAATTTTTCTATGCTAAAAATTTTGGGGGGAAAATTTGGTCCCAGATAGACCCTGCCCTCAAAAACAAATTTTTTTATGCTAAAATTTTGGGGAGTACCATTTTGCTTTGTATTTTTTAAGGCATCTAAAAATCTGGGGGAACAATTTGACCTGGTGGTCCATTTTACCCCCCCCCCCCCCCCGTCTTCCACAGACACATGCACATTCGATGTCACAAATTTTGGAGGATACCAATTTGCTTCTAATTGTTGAGTTATCTAAAAATTTGGGGAAACCATTTTGCCCCGATGACTTTTCAACCCCCACCCTCCCCCTTTCTACTCTCCTCACGGTTTTCATGTGTTTATCATTAGAAAATTGTAATTATTAGTAAAATAATAATAATGATAATAATAATTAATAATAATAATAAATATTAAAAACCGTAAGATGGACGGTGGAGTAAAGGACTTTCATGATATAATGTAATTTTAATAGTTATTATACTAAAAATTATGTTTATCATTAGAAAATTGTAATTATTAGTAAAATAATAATAATGATAATAATAATTAATAATAATAATAAATTTTATTAAAAACCGTAAGATGGACGGTGGAGTAAAGGACTTTCATGATATAATGTAATTTTAATAGTTATTATACTAAAAATTATGTTTATCATTAGAAAATTGTAATTATTAGTAAAATAATAATAATGATAATAATAATTAATAATAATAATAAATTTTTTTTTTTTTTTTTTTTTTTTGGAGTATTGTTTTGGAGAAATTTGGACCCGAGAGAAAGAGGTGAGGTCAGTAGCAGTAGTTTCCGAGAGAAAAACTCCAAAATGACCATGAAAATCGTCATTGAAGTCTTCCTTGGGAAAAATCGATATCGTAAAAAGTAGAAGACGAACCCAGCGAAGGTTCTTGAAGAATAAAATCCAGAATAGTCATAGTCGCCTGCTACTGAGATCGTTCGAAATAGTTACACCGGTCATTAAGATAGTTTTCTCTGCAAACATTAATTTCTAAAAAATGTCAAAATGATCAGCTCATCGGTATAAAAAAGAGTCTATTATCATCGTAGGGTCCTTCGAAGTGGATTATTTTTAGAGCAATTTGAAGCTGAAACCGGATAAGGGTAAACAGCTGCCAAGTCGTTCAACAGGTTAAGTTCAAACTGTTCAAGAGAAACGCTAAGTGAATTTTTCTCAGGAAAATTCTGAACTAAATGATCAGGGATGATCGGCTGTAGGGTGGTCGAAAGATGATTATGCAATATAAACAATCAAGTTGCTGAGAGGATTTTCCATAAAAAAATCCAAGTCTGTAAAAACATCAGTGATTATCTGTCTGAAGAGTTGAGACGGTGGTCACAGGGCCTCTGACAGCTCTTCTCAGGTAAATTAGGTCTGGAAAAGTATGGAAATGATTAGTTTTTAGGGTGTTTAACAAAAAGTTAACGAACTAGCCACGGAACCTTTGAGCCTGTATGTGGCAAAACTAAATCCTGAAAACAAACAATGAATATTAGTTTTGGGAAAGTCTAGTCTGAAGAGGTTTCTTTACGGTAAATTTGGGCCTGAAATTTCATCATAATGAGTTGTTTCAACAATAGTTTGCCTTATGACATATTAATGATATTTAGTCAAATAACATTTTTTTAATTCTGAAATATTGATTTTCGAACATGAATACGCATATTATATCATAAACATCACATTTTTAAATCGTCTTAAATTAATATCTTCTCATAAATTAACCTAGTTCATATCTATCTCTTTCAATGTCTGTGCTTTACAAGTAGCTGACACTTTGTTATTTTTGGCAGTATTCATTTTGACATCATTGAATGTCTTCGGAAACATTTCTCTTACAGTATCTGTGTAATTTAAAATTCAATTCTTTGTAATTTGTTTCTATATATAGTATTAGTTTTATTTTACATTCGATTGCAATCTGTATGTAATGTGAGTTTAATATACATATAGTTTGTCATTGTTGACAATCACTAATTTTTGATAAAATAAATTTAAGGTGCACATTTTAATAATGTTTTTTCTACTTACAAGTAAATCGCATTTACAAAGATTAAATTATCCGATGTGTGCTACTTTCAATACCATAATTTTTTAGAATTCTACAGCTATTAGAAAAGCCATCATTAATATAAGTTAGTATCAACAAATAATTTTTTTGTTTATGTAACATCATTGAATAAACGTTTCATAGTTACAAAAATTATTTCGAAAAATTTTCAAATAACTTTTCAACCTCAAATACTTTCATGTTTGAAATTTAACCTAGTTAACTGACATTTGAATTTTCGTGGGTTAAGTATGACGACTACGGCATTGCCGAGTTGTGATTACTCGTATAAAAAAAAAAAGTTCGAAAAAGTTCGACATTCGAACTCCGAAATTTGTTACAAAACCGAATTTTTTTTCGAACTTTTTCGAACTTTTGTAAGATAATACGAGTAGCATTACAAACTAGAATTTTGGATGCCTTTGAAACTTTGAGGATAAATTGGACCACCAAAATTTTTAGGATGAAAAGTGGAGTGGGATGAGGGGGAGGGGGCTAAATGACCCAATAGGGTCAAATAGACGCGCGGGGTCAAAATGGTACCCCCAAATTTTTAACATTAAAAAAGTTGGGGGGAGGGGAGAGGGGTGGCACTAGGGCAAAATCGTCCCCAAGGGACAAAAAAGTGTCTTCACAATTTCTGACATAAGAAGTGAGAGGAGGGTTGGGGAGGCGTCAATGGACCATCGGGTCGAAATGATCCCCTTAAATTTTAACACTGAAAGAGATGGGAAAGGGGGGGGGGGGCGCTGGCACTAGGGCGAAATTGTCCCCGAGGAACAAAAAAGTGATTCCAAAATTTGTCACATGAAAAGTGTGAGGAGAGTGGAGAGGGGGAGGGTGGGGATGGAAAAAGTCACCAGGGCAAATGTTCCCCCAGATTTTTAAATGCCTTAAAAAATACAAAGCAAAATGGTACTCCCCAAAATTTTAGCACAAAAAAATTGGTTTTAGTGGGCAGGGACTCTCTGGGACCAAATTGTTCCCCCAAAATTTTTAGCATAAAAAAATTTTTGGGTGGAGGTAAATAGACCCTCGAAGAAAAAATAGTGCCCTATAAATTAAGTTAAAGATTTCTAAGAAAGCTGGATATTTCCAAAACTATTTCGATAAATTGTAGCAGTTGTGGAAAAATTCGATATTTTCAGAATTTTCTCGATAATTTTCATTACAGAATAGTTCGAAACTTTTTGGATGATTTTCATGAAAGAAGATTTGAAAAAGTTCGATATTTTCGAAACTTTTTCAATAATTTTAGTCTAGAAGTTCCAGAAAGTTCGATATTTTCAGCACTTTTTCGACAATTTTTATCAACGAAGATCGATAATTTCAGAACTTTTCGATAATTTATATCTTCGAAGTTCGATAATTTCAGAACTCTTTTGATAATTTTAGTCCAGAAGTTAAAAAAAGTTCGATAGTTTTAGAACTTTTTCGATAATTTTTATTACCGAAATTGGAATGGTTCTGAACTTTTTTGATGATTTTCATTATCGAAAAAGTTCTGAAATTGTCAAACTTTGTTGATAAGAATTATCGAAAAAGTTCTGAAAATATCGAATTTTTCCACAACTGCTACAATTTATCGAAAAAGTTTTGGAAATATCAAACTTTCTTAGAAATCTTTAACTTAATGTGTAGGGGACTATTTTTCCCTCGAGGGTCTATTTTCTTCCACCCAAAAATTTTTCTATGCTAAAAATTTTGGGGGGAAAATTTGGTCCCAGATAGACCCTGCCCTCAAAAACAAATTTTTTTATGCTAAAATTTTGGGGAGTACCATTTTGCTTTGTATTTTTTAAGGCATCTAAAAATCTGGGGGAACAATTTGACCTGGTGGTCCATTTTACCCCCCCCCCCCCCCCCCCCCCCGTCTTCCACAGACACATGCACATTCGATGTCACAAATTTTGGAGGATACCAATTTGCTTCTAATTGTTGAGTTATCTAAAAATTTGGGGAAACCATTTTGCCCCGATGACTTTTCAACCCCCACCCTCCCCCTTTCTACTCTCCTCACGGTTTTCATGTGTTTATCATTAGAAAATTGTAATTATTAGTAAAATAATAATAATGATAATAATAATTAATAATAATAATAAATATTAAAAACCGTAAGATGGACGGTGGAGTAAAGGACTTTCATGATATAATGTAATTTTAATAGTTATTATACTAAAAATTATGTTTATCATTAGAAAATTGTAATTATTAGTAAAATAATAATAATGATAATAATAATTAATAATAATAATAAATTTTATTAAAAACCGTAAGATGGACGGTGGAGTAAAGGACTTTCATGATATAATGTAATTTTAATAGTTATTATACTAAAAATTATGTTTATCATTAGAAAATTGTAATTATTAGTAAAATAATAATAATGATAATAATAATTAATAATAATAATAAATTTTTTTTTTTTTTTTTTTTTTTGGAGTATTGTTTTGGAGAAATTTGGACCCGAGAGAAAGAGGTGAGGTCAGTAGCAGTAGTTTCCGAGAGAAAAACTCCAAAATGACCATGAAAATCGTCATTGAAGTCTTCCTTGGGAAAAATCGATATCGTAAAAAGTAGAAGACGAACCCAGCGAAGGTTCTTGAAGAATAAAATCCAGAATAGTCATAGTCGCCTGCTACTGAGATCGTTCGAAATAGTTACACCGGTCATTAAGATAGTTTTCTCTGCAAACATTAATTTCTAAAAAATGTCAAAATGATCAGCTCATCGGTATAAAAAAGAGTCTATTATCATCGTAGGGTCCTTCGAAGTGGATTATTTTTAGAGCAATTTGAAGCTGAAACCGGATAAGGGTAAACAGCTGCCAAGTCGTTCAACAGGTTAAGTTCAAACTGTTCAAGAGAAACGCTAAGTGAATTTTTCTCAGGAAAATTCTGAACTAAATGATCAGGGATGATCGGCTGTAGGGTGGTCGAAAGATGATTATGCAATATAAACAATCAAGTTGCTGAGAGGATTTTCCATAAAAAAATCCAAGTCTGTAAAAACATCAGTGATTATCTGTCTGAAGAGTTGAGACGGTGGTCACAGGGCCTCTGACAGCTCTTCTCAGGTAAATTAGGTCTGGAAAAGTATGGAAATGATTAGTTTTTAGGGTGTTTAACAAAAAGTTAACGAACTAGCCACGGAACCTTTGAGCCTGTATGTGGCAAAACTAAATCCTGAAAACAAACAATGAATATTAGTTTTGGGAAAGTCTAGTCTGAAGAGGTTTCTTTACGGTAAATTTGGGCCTGAAATTTCATCATAATGAGTTGTTTCAACAATAGTTTGCCTTATGACATATTAATGATATTTAGTCAAATAACATTTTTTTAATTCTGAAATATTGATTTTCGAACATGAATACGCATATTATATCATAAACATCACATTTTTAAATCGTCTTAAATTAATATCTTCTCATAAATTAACCTAGTTCATATCTATCTCTTTCAATGTCTGTGCTTTACAAGTAGCTGACACTTTGTTATTTTTGGCAGTATTCATTTTGACATCATTGAATGTCTTCGGAAACATTTCTCTTACAGTATCTGTGTAATTTAAAATTCAATTCTTTGTAATTTGTTTCTATATATAGTATTAGTTTTATTTTACATTCGATTGCAATCTGTATGTAATGTGAGTTTAATATACATATAGTTTGTCATTGTTGACAATCACTAATTTTTGATAAAATAAATTTAAGGTGCACATTTTAATAATGTTTTTTCTACTTACAAGTAAATCGCATTTACAAAGATTAAATTATCCGATGTGTGCTACTTTCAATACCATAATTTTTTAGAATTCTACAGCTATTAGAAAAGCCATCATTAATATAAGTTAGTATCAACAAATAATTTTTTTGTTTATGTAACATCATTGAATAAACGTTTCATAGTTACAAAAATTATTTCGAAAAATTTTCAAATAACTTTTCAACCTCAAATACTTTCATGTTTGAAATTTAACCTAGTTAACTGACATTTGAATTTTCGTGGGTTAAGTATGACGACTACGGCATTGCCGAGTTGTGATTACTCGTATAAAAAAAAAAAGTTCGAAAAAGTTCGACATTCGAACTCCGAAATTTGTTACAAAACCGAATTTTTTTTCGAACTTTTTCGAACTTTTGTAAGATAATACGAGTAGCATTACAAACTAGAATTTTGGATGCCTTTGAAACTTTGAGGATAAATTGGACCACCAAAATTTTTAGGATGAAAAGTGGAGTGGGATGAGGGGGAGGGGGCTAAATGACCCAATAGGGTCAAATAGACGCGCGGGGTCAAAATGGTACCCCCAAATTTTTAACATTAAAAAAGTTGGGGGGAGGGAAGAGGGGTGGCACTAGGGCAAAATCGTCCCCAAGGGACAAAAAAGTGTCTTCACAATTTCTGACATAAGAAGTGAGAGGAGGGTTGGGGAGGCGTCAATGGACCATCGGGTCGAAATGATCCCCTTAAATTTTAACACTGAAAGAGATGGGAAAGGGGGGGGGGCGCTGGCACTAGGGCGAAATTGTCCCCGAGGAACAAAAAAGTGATTCCAAAATTTGTCACATGAAAAGTGTGAGGAGAGTGGAGAGGGGGAGGGTGGGGATGGAAAAAGTCACCAGGGCAAATGTTCCCCCAGATTTTTAAATGCCTTAAAAAATACAAAGCAAAATGGTACTCCCCAAAATTTTAGCACAAAAAAATTGGTTTTAGTGGGCAGGGACTCTCTGGGACCAAATTGTTCCCCCAAAATTTTTAGCATAAAAAAATTTTTGGGTGGAGGTAAATAGACCCTCGAAGAAAAAATAGTGCCCTATAAATTAAGTTAAAGATTTCTAAGAAAGCTGGATATTTCCAAAACTATTTCGATAAATTGTAGCAGTTGTGGAAAAATTCGATATTTTCAGAATTTTCTCGATAATTTTCATTACAGAATAGTTCGAAACTTTTTGGATGATTTTCATGAAAGAAGATTTGAAAAAGTTCGATATTTTCGAAACTTTTTCAATAATTTTAGTCTAGAAGTTCCAGAAAGTTCGATATTTTCAGCACTTTTTCGACAATTTTTATCAACGAAGATCGATAATTTCAGAACTTTTCGATAATTTATATCTTCGAAGTTCGATAATTTCAGAACTCTTTTGATAATTTTAGTCCAGAAGTTAAAAAAAGTTCGATAGTTTTAGAACTTTTTCGATAATTTTTATTACCGAAATTGGAATGGTTCTGAACTTTTTTGATGATTTTCATTATCGAAAAAGTTCTGAAATTGTCAAACTTTGTTGATAAGAATTATCGAAAAAGTTCTGAAAATATCGAATTTTTCCACAACTGCTACAATTTATCGAAAAAGTTTTGGAAATATCAAACTTTCTTAGAAATCTTTAACTTAATGTGTAGGGGACTATTTTTCCCTCGAGGGTCTATTTTCTTCCACCCAAAAATTTTTCTATGCTAAAAATTTTGGGGGGAAAATTTGGTCCCAGATAGACCCTGCCCTCAAAAACAAATTTTTTTATGCTAAAATTTTGGGGAGTACCATTTTGCTTTGTATTTTTTAAGGCATCTAAAAATCTGGGGGAACAATTTGACCTGGTGGTCCATTTTACCCCCCCCCCCCCCCCCCCCCCCCGTCTTCCACAGACACATGCACATTCGATGTCACAAATTTTGGAGGATACCAATTTGCTTCTAATTGTTGAGTTATCTAAAAATTTGGGGAAACCATTTTGCCCCGATGACTTTTCAACCCCCACCCTCCCCCTTTCTACTCTCCTCACGGTTTTCATGTGACAAATTTTGGAGACATTTTTTTGTCCCTTGGGGACAATTTTGCCCTAGTGCCACTTCTTTCCCCCTCACCCCAACTTTTTTAATGTTAAAAATTTGGAGGTACCATTTTGACCCCGCGCGTGTATTTGACCCTATTGGGTCATTTAGCCCCCCTCCCCCTCCTCCCACTCCACTTTTCATCCTAAAAATTTTGGCGGTCCAATTTATCCTCAAAGTTTCAAAGGCATCCAAGATTTTAGTTTGTAATGCTATTCGTATTGTCTTACAAACGTTTGAAAAAGTTCGGTTTTGTAACAAATTTCGAAGTTCGACTGTCGAACTTTTTCGAACTTTGTTTTTTAAACAGGTACTGTTATTAAATATATTTTTTTAAATTCTCGAATTACTCAGAAATTGAGTACAGTTTTTAATGAAGTCCTAGAGCTGGAATTAGTATATTATTTAAAAGACTGTGAAGCTAAATTATTTTGATCATCTAGTTTTGAGACACGAGTTCGTGCTTATCAGCTCGCTGAAAAAAATGAGATCAGGCATCCGTTTAAAAATGGTATAGCTGGTGATGATTGGTTGAGAGGATTTCTAGAACGAAATCCAACTTTGTCCCTCCGGAAACCAGAGAACACCTCAGCGGCTCATAGAGAAAGATTTAATAAAATTGTCGGTGAAAACTTCTTCTCATTATTGAAGAAAATCATGAATACGTACAAGCTGAAACCTCAAAGTATTTTTAATGTAGATAAAACTGGTGTTAGCAACTTTCCGAAAACACACGGCAATATCATTGTTAAAAAAAGGAAAAAGGAAGTGGAGATTTTAGCGTCAGCTGAGCGAGGGAAAAATGTCACCGTAGAACTCTGTGTATCTGCTTCAGGTGGATTTTTGGCATCATTATTTTTCTTTTCACATTAAGGTATGAAAACGAGCTTATTAGAATATACTCTGCCAGGGAGTAAGGAACTTTGTTACCCTAGTGGGTGGATGCAAAATAATTTATTCTTTGATTAGTTCAAGTGGTTCGTCGATGAGATCAAACCCACTGCTGATGACCCAGTCTTTCTGATATTGGATGGACATACAAATAATTTTAACATTATTGATTACGCTCGTGATCTTCGTGTAATAATTCTTTGTTTGCCTCCTCATTGTACACATAGATTACAACCGCTGGATGTTAATTATATGATGAGGCCAATATCGTCGTGTTATGCGAAGGAGGTGAAGAACTGATCAATATCCCGTCCCGGTAGAGTTGTTACCTCTGAAACCATCCCAAATTGCTTCGTAATGCTCTGCAGGTAGCAGCAAAACATGAGTCCATTATAAATGGTTTTCGGAAAACAGGGATTTACCTCCTAAATTCAAATGTTTTTGAAACCAATGATTTTGCTGCCACCGATGTTACAAAAAGTCATAAACTAGCACCAACATGATATAACTTTGATATATAACTGGAGACAATGAAACCCGATGAATCATCCTTGGAAAAACTAACTCAAAGTTTAAGTGATTTGATAAAGCCGGATGACATTGAAGAAATTCAACTTGAACAAACAACAACTGAGGAACCCATTGCACCCACTTCTACTGGCACACCAGGCCGTTGATGAGTCTCTCGTTAAGAATACCGTCAGTAATCGGCCAATTTCAAAATTTTTTTCTGCCCCCATTTAACCGCTTCAACATGGTCTAGTGGATTATTGCAGCGCTTTGGATGAAGAACATAATATATAATTTAAGATTGGTAAACCATAATATAATAATTAAAATACCTTTGTTTGTTTTTAACTTTTTTAATGATACTTCTTTTTGTTTTCAGAGTTGTCCAATAGTTATGTTAAATCGAAAGAATAGTTTGCATATTATTTACTGTTGAAAATCTCCAGAAATAAATTATTGTCATCGCCACTAAGTCATTTGCATTATCATTTGTTGCATCGGCTATCGCTGGACCCTCAGTAGAGTTGATCGCGGTATTTGATTGATTAATAATTGAAACTGAGTTAATATGTGATAATAAGTTGAACAAACGTACGTGCGTAGACGCGTCGAATAAATTCTTTAGAAGATTAGACAAGGATAGCGTAGCTCTTAATCTTACGATACTATTTACAATATTATTTCTCTGGGTAAAATTTATTTTATAATTTAATGGTATGCAACCCAGTGTTGCCGAACGTATTTTGAGTTCCCGCGTCTATCTCTCCCCAGAGTAAATAATACAGAATAAAGAAAAAATTTATATTTTTATTTGATTCCAATTGAGTAGAAATTTGTAATTCATTATTGTAATTCCCCAGTGGATGATTAAATTTAATTTAATTTGATTTTTATCATTATTATTTGGCTAATATAAGTGTATTATAGTTATTAGTTAATATAAATTTATTATAAGGAATGACTATTAGTAAATAATATTTGATATTGTAATAGTTGGTTGAATTGATAAATATATTTGAATTGAATAATATAGTAAAAAGGAATCAAGTGATAACCAATATTTTTAACTTCCCGCTAAGAAAATCGACGATTTTCAAAAATTTCGGGAAGTTATTGTTTTCACCCCGATTTTCGAAAATCGAGTTTTCATCAGATGTCGACGTTTTGAGGTCCTAGGAAGCTATTCTGACTATTTTCAGAATGATTTCCGAGTGTGTGTATGTATGTATGTATATATGTATGTGTGTGTGTGTGTGTGTGTGTGTGTGTGTATGTATGTAAACTCTTTGTAACTTTTGTTCTAATGAATCGATTTGGATGGTTGAGGTGGCAATCGAAAGAGCTTGTTGGCCTTCAACTTCCCTGAAAATTTCAGATTATTTGATCGAATAGACTCGAAAATATTGGCGAATTACGAAAAGAAAAAAAACTTTTTTTTTAGTTTTTTATTGATTTCTCAAAAACGACTTATACGATCGACTTCAAAATCTAATCAGCTCTAGTACTCAATAAAACGCACCGATTGCCGCGTCAACTATCAATATCAATTGATTAGTTCAAAAGATATCGGCGTTGAAAAGTTAAAAAAATAACATTTTATGTTATTTTTCCGGATAAATCAGAATATAACGTACTAAAATGTGCCTGATATCATACCAACTCATCTTTTTTATGGTTTCTTTCGATCATATAATGTCATCGAACTTGGTTTTTAGTTTAAATCATATTATCAACAAAAAAATCGATAAAACGTAGTTTTTAATATTTTTATCGGATATTTCATATTTTATTGTTTCTTACATGAGTCCAAATTTATTTAAATCTTGATTTTGATCCCCGACATTGATATCTGCCTCAATACACTTATTTTACTGAACAAAATCAGGAACTGAATTTTAAAAACTGCTTCATTGATGATTTTCGATTCTTAAATTTTTAAACTTCAGCATAACAGGTAACTTGTTAGAGCTTGAAATGATCATAAAAAAACAATTGCATGTGATAGCATTTTCGAGCTCGAAGAGCTCGAAAATATATCTTCACTAATGTTTTCGAGCTCTTTGAGGTCGAAAACAGCGGGAAGTTTTGGGGCTGGCCCGCAGGGTCAACCGACAGACCGATTTTTTTATTTATTTTCTGGATACATTTTAGTAATAATTATTCCTTATTATTTTTTCATTTATTATATTTATTTGGTTATTTTTTCGCTTGGTGCATACATTCTTGCTCAAAATTGTATCCAGTGATCACTCACCTGATTTGTGATTATTTTAGTCCGTTTTTATAAAAACAGGCTGGCGCCCTCGCGTACTAACCCAGCCTGAGAAGCTGGTCCCGGCACACTTATTTTATTTATTATAATTATTTATCATTTTGAGTTATATTTATGATTATTATTTATAATTTTTATTACACGTGGGTGACCACATACGGGTTTCGTATTTTATTCGCGTCTTCGTCGCATAAATAAAAACGGTTGACATTATACATTTTTTTAGAAAATTCATCAAAAAACACGAATTCACAATAAAAAGACCCAAATTGAAATATTTACCACTAAGTTATGGCTATAAAGAAAAAATTCCTCAAAATCTTAAAAGATTCATATCTTTTTATTGGGTGGATGAAACAATTAAAAAAAAAAATCATAAAAACCTTTTTCTAGGGGTACTAAAAAGTGCCCCCATTTCAGCGAAATCGGAGATGCGAAATCTATTGGTAGGACAAGTTGGTATGGAATGCCTTATATATGTATGAGGCGTTCCACGCCAAATTCGACGGTTTCAAAAATTGGTTTTGTCGTATTTTCTTAATTTTGTGGTATTTTTTAGTACTTCTCAACAAACGCTTCCTAGTAAATTTTGAGTTTTTTCACCAATGGCTTAAAAAATATCAAATTTAAAAAAAAAAACGGCTCTTCTTATGGTTTTTTGATCATAATTGTCGTAACAATGGTCGAAATTCAATGTTTTTTTTTTTTTCAAAATTCCCGTTCTTATCTAGCCTTTGAAGGAAAAAATATAAAACAAATATTCGAAATGTTTTCAATCGAGATTTTTGAATTTTAAGTTTTCAATTGAATTTTTAAAACTGTATGTATCCTTCCATTTTCTTGAAAATTTTCTGTCAACAACTTCTATATATTCTGCAACTTATAAGCCCGGTCCTGTAGTGAGCCTTCCATAATGAATATTTTCTTTCGATTTTTGAAAATTGAAGAAATTTTTTTTTTCGCTATGAATTATTATCAGTACCGATTTTTGACACTATATACTTGTTTTTCTTATATATTATAAATTGATTTTGATATTTTTTTGTTCTGAATAGGGAGTTAAAAGCAGCAAGTACGAGTTAATGCTATTTATGAGCAGTTATAATAAACATTTTTATTTATGGAAAAGCAACTATTTCGAAGCAAAAGAAACATTAGATTTGCTATACAATATAGCTAAGACCATCACAGGAGCTAAAAAATTTCATATAATTATTCGAAAAAGCAACGAAACTGTATTACAAATTTTTTCAATTATATTTGTGTTCTTTTAAAACTTTTACACTAACGATTGTTTTATGAACTAGAGTAATCCTTAGTTAATATAGCTATAAAATACTAAATACCCTTAAAAATAAAAAAGTACTCGGACCAGACTTAATTCAGAACGAGGTAATCAAAAGAGCGGTAGTTACTCTATCGGAGGAATTTTTAGAGTTATACAATAGATGCCTAGAGTTCGAACTTTTCCCATTACACCTAAATAAAAATTTTAGAAATTTTTTTTTTTTTAAGTTTTGAATTATTTATTCACCACAGTGAGCAAATAAACGGTTCGACACTTCTAAGAATCATAAATAAATTAATAAATCGTTACTTTGTTGGCGAAATTATTTATTTTTACCACCAAAAGTGTAACGGAAATCTCGTGCGATAAAAGAATCGCCATGGCTCGCAGATAGTCTAAATAGATGACGATGCATGAGACTCGGGCCACGACGATTCTCTCATAGAAAACCTCAAATGCAACGTTGAAATTTTAATGAATATGTAATACCAACGAAAAACAGCACCAAATCAGTTGAGATCTAAGAGAGCCAAGAACTCCGATGAAAATTACGGTGACTTGGTTCTGTCTCTTCGTTCGTTTTTAAGCAATAAAACTGTCACTACTACATGCGTAGTAGTTATCATTAAAAACCACTTTTACCTTGAGGAATTCTGACACCGACGGTCTTCGCCTCCTGTCTTGCTACTGAGAACGCTGACACCGGTGGCCTGGTACTCTACCTGAGCGCCGTTACCAGCTGTCAGGTAATCCCGAAGCCTCAACCCGAACTTATGCCAAAAAAAAACGACGGGGAAAAAAGGCCCAATTACGCCGGATTATCCGAAGATCCATGACGATCTCGGTCGTTCAGCTCACCAACGTCCCCGCCTAGAGATCGTTGCCGAGGAAGTCCTCCTCGATCTAGTGACGTTGGTCATTCAAAATCCGGTTAACGAGTTATCAAATTCGGGTGTCGCATTAAGTAAGGTTCGTGAGCCGTCGAGCTCTTGTGTTGTTGAGTTGTCAGGCTCGCCTTTACGGAGGAACTGGGCCTTCAAACTCGTCCTGTTTAAAAGAGGATTCAAGGGAGAACCCGGCCTTCTGGACCGGCATCAGCAAAGGTTAGCAGCTGGTTCCTGTGGACCTTACTTTCGTCCGTCCACCTAGCGGAAGCATCTCGTTTCACGACCCTCGCTACGGGTACTACTCTGAGGCCTACTTCAAGGCCACCGGCAAGGACATGTACGCACCAGCGGAGACGAAGAAGTTACGTAAGAAAGTGATTATTTGGGCTGACTTATGGGGCCCATAATCTCCACCATGGTAAGTCAATGGAACTTTTTTTGCATTAAATAAAAGAAGGTCAACAGCTGACGCACCTGGGATTTATCGACATCCTAAATGAAGAAGCCAGAATGTAACAGTATAAATAATATGTATGAAATGAAGAGAATGATGTTAATAAATAAAAAAGAGTTATATGAAGTTAATATTATTATTACAATGTTAAGAAAACATTCGGAAAATAATGAGAGCCAAGATCTCGAAATTGAGCGAATTTATGCTAAATTTCGCGGATTGAGTGAGAAAAATATTAATGGACACAACTAATTATTATTTGATTACGTAATAACAGTTGTTAAAATGGTTTCAATCAAATTGTAAATTTATAAATTGGGTTAAGTATTAATTTTATTTAACCCATGTATTTAACACATTTAGCTGATTCATTAATCTATCTGCGAGGACAAGTGCATGTATGAGTTTTTATTTGGCCACCATCAATTCCAAGGGTAATCGACTTTAGTTTAATTCTTTCCAATGTACACGGAGACGAATGTCAAGTAATCATGCCTATGCAGCATAGTAATAATTACATTACTCTGTAGTTTGTATGAGCAGTCACATAAGAGCGGTGTGATACAAACTATAGAGTGATGTAATTATTACTATGCCGCATAGGCATATGTACTTGACATTTGTCTCTGTTCAATGAATTATTAAGGGTTCCACCATGATATCTCTCCGACAAAATCTCCTCACGACAAAATCTGTCCTGGAAAAAATCTCTCCAGGACAAAATCTGTTGAACACAATTTCTATAAATTAATTCTTATAATAATTTATGCAATTATAATGATTTCTACACTTACGACTGGAATTGCGTTCAGATTTTTTTTTCATATTTTATGTGTATACCATGAATAAATAGAATATGTTACACATAGATGTATGAAATCATGGAAAATTCTCAGCCTAAATTTGACATCATCGTCAATTACAATAACTTGACGTAAACTTACTGTGAAGTTAATCAAAATCACTGAAGGTCAAATTTTTCAAGTGATAGTATGGCCATCAGGGATTGGATTGATAAAATAATTTTAGAAATTTTAGCCTAGGGAGATTTTGTCATGGGGAGATTTTGTCGTGAAGAGATTTTGTCCAGGAAGATAAAATCGTGCTACCATTATCAAGGCGATAATTTGAACAATCAAAGAGTAGTAAAATGAAAGTGAATATTTATCTGCAAGTTTGAACATTTAAAATCACTCATAATAAAAACTCATTTTTCTTCATTTTATGACGTGACTAGAGACACATTCAATCTTATGTAAGATTTAGAAAAACGAAACACTCTTCTTTGTGCCTCAAACAAACTAATTGAATGCATTTTTTCGTTCGATTGTTGTTATGGTGCACGAAAAAAAAAGAAGCGTCGCTGGAACAAAAATAGGTCTTGTAGCATGAGTTTGTTGCTGCAACAGGAAAGTTCTGTAGCAGCTACAGGGCCCATCTTGTTACAGCTCCAAGGCCAAGCCTGTAGCTGCAATAGGAATGTCCTGCAGTACTCACAGAACTAATCACATAGCTGCTATACGATGAGTTGCACGTACAGAAATAATTCTGTTGCAGCTACTGAACTAATCTTGTTGCACAACTCCTATAAATTGGACAGTCGTTTTTTAGTGTAAGTTTTGTTAGAAAAATCATGAAGTAGATATGAATTAAAAATAATAATTAGAAAATAATGATGCATAAAAGTTGATTTTATTACTGAAGTAATTATCAAAAGTACAATATTGTAGTAAATCAGATGTCTAGTTGCAATATAATTAATTCTATTTAATTAAATGAACAGACATGGTACATTTGTTAGTAAATGTTTAGGATTCTTCATATAATATGTACGACTGTTTATTTCAATATTTCACGCGTGGTAATTATAATAGAAAGCAATTGGGGATATATAGTACATTATTAAATAATACCATTCCTGATTGTATATTTTATAAATTTTTCCGAACTGTGGTCCGCCATTTTATCAGTATCTGTTATTACTACAGTATTATTATTATTAGAGTGTTTTAATTGTACAACTTCTGCAGTTTTTTACAATGTTTACCTTCTAACGCCCGAAGCTCTTTTTTTCCCCTTTATATACACCCTAAGCTCTTACTCTCTTTATTTTGCGGCTGTGGCCCGACTTGTGCTTATGACTGTACTACATCATTACGGTAACGCCTTACTACCTCCCTTGTGCAATGGAGGTATAGTGGCATAGGAAAACCACAGAGAAAACCTAGCCAGTACAGTTTCGGTTTGAGTGAAGCTCCAGTGATCGATAAAATTCCCATTTTACCGATCACGGGATTTTCATCCTGCGCCGAACGATCAGAGACCTTCATTCAAATCCGACGCGTGGCTAAACGGCCACCCAGTCAAGTAGTAATCCGGCTCGATACCACTTAACTTTGGTGATCGCCCGAGCCGCGTGCGTGCCGAACTGGTGCCTCAGCCACTTATTTCTACAGTATTTAATTGATATCTGTGTCCATTATAATCAATATAGTGTAAGCATTGGCAGAAATCGTTAGATGTGACTATTTTAATTGGTTTCGAGTAGCTACAGTTATTCGTAAATATGTATATTTTTTTTTTTTGCAAAATGTTGTTACTACGGTAATTTCATTTCTCTACTTTTTAATTCACAACTCATACACTAGTGATAAATTAATGGACCATTGTGTAATAGGAGTCAGCCATAATGAGTCATGTTATGTGACTTGATCGTTGAATTACTAACGAAATTTGAGCACAATTTGTTGTATTCTACAGTAAAATCATTGAAAATTAGTTGATCATTACTAACAAGACTTGGGGCAGTTATTATGTCAAAAATTTGCTATAGTTCTTGGTAAAAAGACCATTTTGGGTTGTCACATTGTGTTGGGACAAGGTCATCAATCATCAATCCAAAGTAAAGAATCAAACATCTTATCTGTGATGAAGACATCTTCCAAGGATTTGTCTCATTCAATTGTTTTAATTGTATTGTTGGTGGAATATTACCATTCCAAAAAGCTCGTATGGAAAGGATTCCATTCTGTAAGAGATTTCACTGTGTGTAATTAATTTGTCAAAAAAATTAAATAAAAGACGATGATTACTATCGGATAATTATCTGATCCTTCACTTACGTCGTGCATGATATCAACTGCTTGAATTTCAGTAATCTGATAGTTCTTAATTTATTAAAACACTCTTTTTTAATCCCAGTCAATGACATATTATTTTCTCAACAACTTATTGATAATTTTTTGGAATGCGTAATAAATTTTTATTTTCACAAGTTGAACTTTTTATTGATGCAATAGGCATTGAGCATATTCTACACGGGTAACCGTTATTGAGTGATTCTACAAATTCTAAGATACTATTTAATCCTAAATTATCATCTAAAATCAACCCATACTCAAGGTAAATCGTTTTTTTTTTTTTTCACTATTAATTATTGATTCAATTTCATTTTCGTTTAAATCCCTTAAATCGTCTATCGCTTTTTATAAAACCTATTTATTTCCCAAAATTTTACTGGTTCACTATTGTTGTAATCACAGCAGACTCTTAGACTTTTTCAACTGTTGTATATCCAACGATAAATTCCTGTGGCAATAACAATTGAGTATGTTTTTTATATAACTCGAATCACTGGTGTTTAGTGGTGACAAACTCAAATGTAAGTTTATAAAATTTGAAAAATGATTTCACGTCATTAATTAAGCAAACATTTAAATTCCTGCTCTAATTGTGGAATATAAGTTTCTGCAATAAACTCGATTGTCTGATTAATTACTGTTTGGACTCCACAGTGTGAAACCGTAAGATTACTATATTACGGTAACATCAACTTCAAAATTTTTTATTCAAAATCACTTAGTATAGTTATTTTTGAAAATATATTGACTAGTAAATAATGTAGAGTGATTATTTTTTAATATACATTCAACAATAGAGAATAAAAATCCTCTTCGGAAATCGTGAGAAAATTAGAAAAATATCCACTTCATATATATATTCCGCTGTTTAACACTTAAAAATAATAATTCATTTTAGTCAATTGTATTTAATTCATTAATTAAACTTAAAACAGACGCAGTTCTTTTTACAACCAAGTATTTCATAAATACACTTCGCTATAAAAGTCCAAACATATTCACACGTTCGTGTGAATTAAGCATGAATCAAATTTTATTTTTGACCCGAGGATCTATAGTCGACGAAAGAATAAATATACAACTGACATCGGGTTTTTTTTGAAAATTACTTTTGATGTTTCGAATTCTTGAAGTGCAAGGCAAGACACAAATTTTTTTGGGCTCGAAGAGTTCAAAAGTATATTCAAAATAATATTTCCGGACTCCTCGAGCTCGCAAACAGCGGGACATAGTGATACTGGCTTGCAGGGTCAACCGTTTTTTAGATCTTTCAAGACAACTTAACTCCCGAAAAAATTTTGACTTTGCTACCAGTGTTATTTTGACACCGTTTTCAAGATTCGATTCAACACCGATAATCCTATCACAGAGAAATATGGACTTACACCGTTTTTTCGCTCTGAATATTAGCCTTTTAGTTGCTTTAGGATGAAATACTGTCAAAAATGTATGAAAATTCTCGGCGCCTTATCATCTAAAGTAAGATAATTGAATATTTGACATGTTCACTAAGTTGAGTTCTTATCTTTATTTCATTTTATACCAAATAATAATCACAACATTACGGTCATTATTACAAACAAAAATTTTGTATCGAAAAGCTTTACCCCCCTTGTAAGAAAAAAAAATTGGCAATGGAGCCGGTCTTGGCACAATACTGGGCTACCCAGGCTCGGCCTCCAAAGGCTGGTTCTAGATCCGACCAACGTTCAAGTGGCGAGCCTCGGTTTGCCAGTCTTGGGTTAAGATTCAGCCAACACTTGAGTGACGAGTCTTGGTTTGCCAGTATTGAGCCAAGATTCAACAGACATTTAATTGACAAACCTTGTTTTGCAGGTCACGGGACAAGTTTCAGCCAATACTCAAGTGACAAGCCTTGGGCTTCCAGTCTTAGGACAAAGATCAGCCAACATTCAATTCACGAGCGTTGGCTGCCCAGTCTTGGGTTAAGATTCAATAGACATCTAATTGACAAGTCTTGATATGCCAGTCTTTGAGCAGGGTTCAGCCAATCCTCAAGTAAGAAGCCCTGGCTTACCAGTCCGAATAACAAATGGTACCTAATAACCTCTGTGTTCTATGTATAGCGTAACAGCCTAGTGGATAAGACGCTTACCTAGCAGTCATGAAAGACCAGATTCGAAACTCGGCAAATGCAAAAAAAAAATTAATTCCATCGATCTACCCGATTTCTTTACGTACAAATTTATTTCCATATGTTACTATCATACACATGACTACAAATATTTTTTTTTTAATTATTTTTAATAAGTATAGGTCTTGACACAATGCTTGTACTGGATATTGAGCCAATACTAAGATGGAGTCTTGGCACAATACTGTCACTCGAGCTTGGCTTGGTGTTGTCATTTCGATGCTTAGACAGACTTGGGCCAAGCTTGGATGTCAAGCTTCCCCCAGAGTTAATAAGTCTTACGCCAAACCTCAGTCAAGTTTGAGCCTGTTTTTTCCTATAAGGGTCGGGCTGTTTTGCTCCACACATTTCCTTATGTTAATTCAACTTGGAAGAAATATTTCATTTGTGGTATGGGTACGTGTATCTATTAATGCCAGCAATTTCGTATCTCGAATAAGTATCCAATTACTTATTTATAATATACATAATGTATAATATACTATACAAACCCATAAGTAAAGAACCTCGTGGAGACCACCGGCAGTAGTTGCAGATGGATTGCTTCAATTTTTCTGACAACAACGTCAAATATATCAACCACTGAAGCAGCCCGCAAAGGTTCCTCTGCTATTTTGATACATTATATAAATATTGGTACCATAATTTTCTTTTTTATTTGTTATTGCTTGATTTTTTTTATACTATCAATTTTAAATGGATGATGATAGGTACAATCTTTGCAGTTTGGGTGGTAAAAGAATCTCGTTAGTCTCTGCCAAGACACTATCGTTTGGTCAAGAGCTGCTTTGAACGACCAAGAGACCAAAAGAAAGAAAAGTAAAGAAAAAGGAAAAAAAGAGCCTTCGACAGCAGACACTGAAAGAGTGTTCGATGGTAATGTTGTGATATGACATTGGGTAAAGAGTGTGAGAGAGCAAGAAAAAGAGAAAGAGGAAGAATAAGAAAGAGAAAGAGAGCACTAGAGCAGTGTTAACGCCAATGGCTGTAGCTCGTGCGCAGTGGAGGTCCTACTCAATGGAGACACTGCTTCCAGCCAAGTTAAACTAATGTTGATCCGTTGGTTATTCTCATCTTACTCTCTTCAATACTCAACCTACCTTTTGCTCTTCTTTAGTATAGGACATGGAGATCAGAGTGCCGCTGGCTCCATTCATAAATACACCACAATACCCTTAACTAATGTAAGATATTTAGCCGCCCTACACATCTATATACCTGAAAAAATATATACTCATAGAAAAAAAAAAAACATACATTACGGATGTTATTTATCTATCTCTTTTTATAATGATCTGAAGCTTATACACATAAGCAGGTGTTGCATATATATCTAGCTAATATCCATCATCAAAATATGTATATATATACATATATATATATATATATATATATATATATATATATATATATATATATATATATATATATATATATATATATATATATAATAGGGTAGCGCAAAAAAACCGACTATTTTTTTTTTTTTTTGAGTTTTTTATGAAAATTTGTTGGTTTACGATGTTTTAAGAAGCCTCTTCAAAAATCAGCTCGATAAAAAATTTTCAAAAGGTCGCTCACAAATTTTGAAAATATCAGAAATAATCGAAATTCGAATTTTTTATTTCATATTTTGTTCTTTCTCGTGGCAGCAATAGTTAATATTTGTAAAATCATGATTATGTTGAAAATCTCAGCCCAAAATTCAAATAATCAAACGGCCCTCAAGAATTTTGAATATTAACTGATAATATGTAATTAATACTTTGAATTAGCTTTTGTATTTTTTTCATAACTCAAATATTGTTATTTCAGTGAAATATAACTTTTGCATAACCAAAAATATACAGGAGAGTCTTAAACAATAAAATTTGGTAAATTTCAAATAAGTGAAAAGTATTAGAAATAAGTTTATATAGGTCTAAATGATCCGTGAGAAATTATTCAGAGAAAAATTATTTCAATGCTAAAATAGAAGGCTGAATAAACCCTCTAACCATTTTAAATAAAAATAATAATAATAATGTATTAAAGTAAGTAATATAAAGTACCGGTATTAGTTTTTAGGTATCATATAAGTCTTTGTATATTTTTTAAAGGAAATTTTTAAAAACAAACTAATGCAAAAAAGTATCTTATGGTGGAAATGAATTAGTAATAATGGTATAAATAAAAAAGGTATGAGGTGTAAATATTGTAGTAGCAGGTAACTTATAAAATAATAAAGTCACGATCGCAGCTCACATTGTGGGCATGGGTCCGAATCCCACTTCGGACACCAAATGGTAGTAACTGATAAATTAAGACTGACTGACTTTGGTCGTGCATTTATGAAGCAAGAGAAGAAAGCATTTGTTTTCTAGTTATTCAAATACTTTAAAAGATCAGTTTTACATTCGTTATAATAATAATCAAACACGGATGAGTATATCAACACACGAACTTCTTATGTCAATTTGGATTAGATGTATATATATTAGACCTATAGTTTACCAAAGGATAAAGAAAAGTTTCGAAAATACAGAAGTGCAGACCTCACACGTTCGTATTGTACTTTTAATAATTAATTTACTCTTATTACCTCATATTCCTTCTGAAAAAGCTGAAAAAACTTTTATCTGTATAACACGAATATTTCTTAACGGTATAGGATCATTGATTGTTCTTTGCTTAACAGAATAAAGTGGCTAGTTAATTAATGAAATAAAAAAAATTGATAAGAAAATAAGTGCTTATCATTATTACTAAACATTGAGCAAACTCTATCAAAACAAATTATTACAGAAAATTAAATTAAAACTTTATCAATTTTTACGAGTATTAAAAAATTTCACGTTGGCCTTTTTGCCTCACGCTTTTCTATACATCAACAACTGATCTTTTCTGCTCTCTTTCATTCTAGACATTAACGAATCGGGCGTTACATCTCTACATTTTTTGGACGTGCTCAACAGCCCAATAATATGTATAACAATAACATATATCTGTTCTATGTATCTATATTCAGATGGATGGAACTTAGTAGTATACTTTTTTTGATCAATCCCACTTGACTATGCTAACATTCCTCTACACACTACATGTGCAACAATAGTCTTGTTTGAGTCCATGATTTAATTCAACTGACGCTTCCTGACCATAACCAATACATTTCTGTGCCCAAGAAAATTCTGTTTTCTTTTATCTAGCAAAGTTTTCAATCATTTATAGAAAAAATTAAGGCCTAGGTAAAGCAAGGGCAGCATCTCAGCATTTCTTTAGTAAATTCTACACTCTGTTTATTTATTATCTTTTTGAAAATCTTAGACATCTAATATTTTTCTCCTAGACTATGTGTCAAACGTCTCAAATTTTTATCTACTCGAGTAAAATAAATATTATATAATTATGTAGTGATGTATGGTTTATATGGGGCATTCCACGCCAAATCACCGATATCGTGGACCCAACCCTGATTCGTTTAGCCAATTTTTTGACATGTTATAATCCTAGTTGAAAAACGGATCCATAATTTTTTCGAATTTTTATATCGTTTTTTAAAAAAGTCATGAGTTTTTGAAAATTTCAAATAAAAAAAAAATGGATGCTTATAACTTTATGAAAAATATAGATAATTGTATAAAGTCGTACATCTTTATTTTTAGATTTGAGTAAGCTTTCAAAACGAGAAATTGAAAAATTTGATAATCCATCATTTTCATTTTTCTTTTTCTTTAAACATAAAAGCGCGATTTTCAAGATTTATCACACTTTTCCTTTCCTTAAAAAAAACCTCAAAAATAATGGATGTCATCACGAACATTTTGAGTCTAATTCAATCATGTGATTCTGATCTGTTCTATATTTCTTTAATTGAAAAAAAAAAAAAAATTCTGCCTTCAATACGTCAAGTTATTCATTGTGAAAATGCGATTATTACGTAATAGCGAGTAGTGGGATACTTATTAAATAAATACATATTTTTTATGAATAGGAATTTGTTTTAATTTAACTATAAGTTATGAACAAGAACTGAATAATAGATACAAATATGAAAAAACTGTAACAAGTACTCGGAAACTACCCTGTGTTATTCCGGATCAGGATGATAGTTTAATTGTCAAAAATTACTCAAATTCGAAAAAATTTCGGGTTTGTAAGATTTTTAAACTACTTTGAAAATGAGATGTATAAGAAAATATAAAATACTACGCTAAGTTGTCAAAAAATTAATAAATAATCCCATTTTTGAGCCAGTTCAAATACCTTACACTTACTGAACGAGCCCTACCAATCAATCTCAATTTTTCACACCTTTTAGATATTGATAAGCCGCGTCAAATGCCATCTTACTCGGACATCATCTTGAAATTAGTCAGAATAGCTTTCTGAAACCTTAAAACGTTAAGATCTCTTAGAAATTCGATTTTTGAAAATCGAACCAAAACCAATAACTTTCCGAATTATTGAAAACTTGCAATTCTCCTAGCGGAAAGTTAAAAATACTTGAGATAAGTTTGAAATGTTTTTGAACAAATGCAAACGTTTCTCAAGCTGAATAATTTTATTCTTGTATCAAGGCACTCATTTCATTAATTCAATAAAAAAATTAGCTTCTGAATCCAAATTTTGTTGCTTTTGTTAACTTAAAACAAGTTTTAAGCTTGATTCAAGAGAAAAGTTAGGAAGAACGTAAATTCCTTAGTTCAAGTCATCCTTTTTTATGTGTAAAATTAGCAGAAATTATTGATATTAAGAAAATTAAGAGGCATGCTATATTAGTAGCTAAATTAAGGGACGGTGACTTTTTACTTTCCTGAGAGGTTAATTTTTTTTTAATTGAAGGTTTCTTGAAAAACCTGAGTGATTGCAGTCATCCAGTTTAGCGCTGATATGAAGCTGACCTCGGCTCTTAAACGGTTGAGAATAATTTTTTCTGCACTCGGATATCAAATTAATTGAAAAAATTAACAAATAAATTTTAAAAGTAAAAAGTCACTGTCTCTTAATTTAACCACGAATATTAAATTGATTCAGACTATACTGATATTATACACTGTAAAAAATTCGCGGAATTATTGCGGTTTGAATACGTACGGAATGCGGAGTGAATGCGGATTGAAAATTTTTAACTATTCATTCCCCTCATAGTGAAATTCACTTCGAAGGGGAAGTTTCGCAGAGTACATAATTTTTTATTAATTTAATTCCTCCGGGGTGAATTTCACTTCGGAGAGGAGTTTCAAAGATAGAATTAATAAAAAATAACTCCACTAAATATAATCGAAGTAAAAACTCGCGTATTATATTACTGATTAGCTGATACGCACACACACAAGCACACACATATTCGGGGACACATTCACGCACACGACCGCACCAACCCGAACACACGCATACATTCACACACGTGCATACACCCGAACACACGCACGCTCACATTCGCACACACCTGAACACACGCACGCATACATTCGCACACGTTCACACACACCCACACCCACACACACACTGTTCAACAGTTTAATATTAATTAATATAAATTAATTTTAATGTTAAAACTCCGGACCGGAGTGAATTGGGAGTAAAATAAAATCCGCGTTACTCCGCAATCACTCCACTAAAAAAAACTCCCAATTCACTCCGCATGCGGAGTGGTTTGGTTTAAATTCCGGAACTCCAAGTGGCGGAGTGAATTCGGATCGAATTTCACTCCGAATTCACTCTGGATTTTTTACAGTGTAGTATAATAGGCATATGTTTGAAATCTAGCTTACAAGTTCGAAAGGAAATTTTTAAAGACAGTCCGAGAAATAATTTTAGTGGTGCAATTAGCCTATCAGTAATGACTATACACTGCAACAGCAAATTAGTCGTCCCTTTCACTAAAACTAGATAGTAATTATTTTCATATTTAATTTTTATTACTAACAATTTTTTTTCCCTCAATGTTACCAACAGGTCTAGTGAGTTGCTTGCAATTGAACGATATTGTAATATACACTATATACAAAATTGCTACTTTCAACGCTCCGCCCTCTTGCTTACGCCTCTTCACCGTGAGTCAGGCATAAAAAAGAACTTTTTTTTTCACTCTCTCTCTCTGAACACTGTTATACTGAATGGACAAGTATAACCTGCGAGCAAATGGCAATTTCACGGCTAATACTTCAGCCTATAAAGGGAGATCAAAACGACTAAAGAGAATTTAATTAAGTATTAACGTGTCAAAAAATATTTATATCAATATTTACTTTGAAAGTTTTATTTTTTCCATCGGCAAGCTGAGCCGCTTAAAGCGATTTTAAATTTTTGACTTCTCACCCACAATATTGAAAATTTGATCGAGTCAAAAATAAATTTTGATTTAGACTTGGTATATCAAGTCGAAATTTAGAGCCATTTTTTACAAGATAAATTCAATTTTTTTTTTACGGAGATATAAAATACTGCGAGTTTTTGCCTTGGCTTATACTTAATTGGCTTACGTAGTAATGATTCAAGACGGAAAAGTATAAATCAAATTGAAATTGCCTTGGTTTTTTGAAAATTTCTTTTAACTTGTTCAGAAGGAATACATGGTTCGATAATTAACACAAATGAATTATTTGTTTAAAATATTTGATAGGCATCTGAGATATCCATTTCTATATTTTCCCAACAATTTACTTCTATTTACAAGAAAAACTCTACAAAAGTATGTCTACTGAATATTAACTGAAGAGGATTTCATAAAATATTCTTGTAAATAAAACAACAAAATTTATTAGTTGATTCAAAGCTTCCATCGTTTTTTCACAAGTACTGCTATTTTAAAAAATATTGTCAAATTAAAGGAAAAAAATTTATGATTTTCTTAACAGGGAATTGAAAAAATTGTTAAATAATGAGTGACGTTTATTGATGTCTTAGCAAGATCAAAGAAGGGTTATTATGAGTGTTTTTTCACTAGCAAGCAAATCGCATGCTCGAGCACGTTTAGGCCACACAAAGCGTGTAAAAATACTAACTAATAACACTACAAAGTAGCAAATCATCCAACTTTCAACATGACAATAAACATGGTTATTACAACCAAATTCACTCACATTGTTTTTATCACAATCGGTTATAATTTTTACGCATAAAACAAATTATTTTAACAAAGAGTTGGCTCACACGTTAACGCCGTCGTTTAAGCTATATAAAGAAAGAAATAATTTTAGGGCTGGCACATTCCAAAGAATATAAAGATGATCGGTAGATCATTCAAGTATACTTCCTGGGTTTCAAAGATTCCTGATGAATTCTTGATGGCTACGGAACGCGTGTATTGTCGTTGTTGAGCATTCTTCATTCATCATACACGCTTTTTGATCCCTTAAGGGAATAATAGACCCCACACGGTGATTCTGGAAGCTCATTCTTTTCGCAATCCATCTATATATACATACATAGAACGGAAATTCTATACTGTTGATGCACGTCAAATAAACTGTAGCACGAGCAGTTTCAAATATTCACAACATCCACTAAGAGAAAAAAAAATAAATTTAAGTAATCATTATTATTATTGTTATTTTTTTTTTTTTCATGAATACTCGAAATAAATAAATTTTACCAAAATGAAAATGATAGTTCTTATTTTACGAAAACTATTGTTTAAATTACATAAAGAAATTCCAGAAGCATGATCCAAGTCAAAAAAGTAAGCTGATTTTGACGTAATTTTAAAAATTGAAAATGAAGCAACTCCAGCTTGACACAAGCAATTCAAGTTCAAGTTCTTTTTTTGATAAATGAAAAAAATGTTTTAAGACATGGAATACACATTTGATTCTGACTTAGCTGTCTTACTTAGTAATGAATTATGCTAACTAACTCAAATATAAATCACATTGTCTTCGGTTTGAGTTAGATGACTTAATTTTAACTCAATTAAGTTAAATCCAAATCAACGTGACTAATTTGACTTAGTTGACTTAAATTTCTAAGTTAAGAAAGTTATACTGAAACAGTTATTATTAGTGTGTATAAAATAGATGTAGTACACATAGTTATCAATTTAATAATTTATAATTCATTAATCCCTATAATACAAAGATATGAAAAATATGTGAAGGCAAACTATTCGTAACGTGATTGTCTAAGAGCTCGAAAAAACATAAAATTATCCACAGTTGACACAGCAATACATATGAATATATATAACATCTAAAAATAGATATAAATAGATAAGGAGAATTATACTGATATTTATGTATATAATCGTTATAGTATCAATAAATGATTTGAAAAATATATATATGCAGACAAAAAATATTTAAAAGAAAAGAGTCGACTTAAATATCAAATAGGTATAACACCTTGAGGATCAAGTTTTTTCTCACACGTGTATAATATACGCTGATCAGAACAGAATTTAGGTTAGTTAATACCATTAATGATCTATATGTATGTATATAAATAAAAAGATAGATCAGATGAGTTTAGGCACGAGACCTTTTAATGAAATTACAGGGAGAACTACCGGCCAATTAGCGTGAGAACGTCGAGTGATGCCACAGGGTTGTTGGATAAAGAGAAGAGAACAAGAATAAATATAATAATAAGAAGAAGAAGGTATCAAGTGGAGATAGAATATATACATATATACGTCGTCATCATTTTATTTCTCACTCTTACTCATCGCTCTTGGCCTCTCACCTTTGAACGTAGTTCTCTGGTGCCTACCTGAGTAGCCACAGTACCACCACAACTCAAAATACATACCGCAGAGTAGTGGTCGACGAGCACGCGGAGATCAGAACGTGTGTTCTTGATCGTTGTGTGTGGCTATTGAGTTGTCGGTCCGGCGGATAAAAAAACTAAAAATAATCAAGAATGTGTAAGAGAGATAGATATATACAAACCCTCGTGAAACACGATCAGACACGGATGCATACTGGCACGCAAACAAACAGCACCGACCGTTTCTCTATATAACCGCGGCGTCACCGGCATCAACAGAGTAGACCTACTATATACTCTTTTTTTATCTCCGCCTTCTATTTTTTATTATTTACCTTTTTTTTGAGAGGCCTATTCTTTCGCTAAATGCCATCTACGATCTTTCGTCGCTCAATCACTTGTTAAATTCTCCTTTACATTTTGACTACTATGCACACGACTACTAAATTATTTTTGAGACAGTCAGATAAAATGAACCACATTAAGTCTTTTTAATCTGTTTAGGAATGTCTTTATTTTTAGTTGTGGCATTATTGCATTGAAATTAACAAGAAATTTACTTTCTATCATAATATATTTATTTTTACTATTTAATATTACTTTTTAACAGTGAAAGTAAAACCAATATTATTAAATAGTTTATTTTGTTTTTCAGCTGTATAGCTGGATAATAAAAATGCTGTTTTTTCAAATACATTCTTTCAGAAGTATCTACTTTTAATATCAAAATAAGTCTTTGACTTAGACAGCCTAGGTCATTTCTAGCAGAGACAGCCCCCTTTTGTTTAATCTTTCAGTACTAGCGTATTTTTTAGTGTCTCGCTTACAATGCAGTGATGTCATAATTCGAATAATGCCCTGTGAACAAAATGCTCTTAAGACGAGCACTGAGAGGTTAAACATTACCATTCCATAAAACTCAAACAATTAGTACTTAAAAAATTTTAAAAATTGGTAAATCCAAACGTTCACAACTCGCTTTCTCATTCAAAAAGTGTTCAATAGATGGCGCTCCTGTATGCAAAAAAGTATTTATCTAAATCTATATCTATATTTATATATATTAGACTGTGCCAAATAAAATCTATACTTTTTTGTTCGGTTCCATACGAAAATTAGGTTGTCTTACACAATCAATTTAATTAGAATAACTTGACGAGGTCCTGATAAGAAACTCGTCGGATTGACCTGATGGCAAATAAATTTTTTTTTAACATGGATTTCCTGACGAGGTACTGATAAGGAACTCGCCGGGTTGACTCCATGACAAATCACTTTTTAGTAGATTTTATTAAAATCTAACTGTTGTATTTGTCTTCATGACGCAACTTTACAAAAATTTTAACATTTTCTATCTATTTGAGTCAAGTAGGTTCCAAAGATACTATTGGTGAAAAAGTATATATATATACGATATAACGCGCGGTTCTCCCACGATAGCGTCCACAATTCTATACCGAACTTAATGAAATTTTTTTTGCATACTCTTTAGCTAAAGAGCTTGGTTCAGTTCGAAGATGAACTGAATCGGCCAAAAAGTTTTAAAGTTATAGTAATTTAAAGATTTTTTAATTTTTCAAAAAATTCAACTTTTCTTGATTTATCTTTAAATAGCTTTTGATCCTAAAAAGATAATCTATTTTTGGTGATTAAATCTTTATGTTCATTCGATTTGCTTCAATTTAAACTATGTTGCTTATTCTTTAGATAATTGTTTCTAATACTTTGATGAATTTCAAAATTTTCAGAAAAATAGAAAAAACATTTTTTTTTACTTTCTCATTTAATAACTTTCAAGTAATACATAATAGTTGAATCTTGTTAATATTTTTATGTAGCTTATCTAATGAGTTTCATATTTCAGTAGCATTTTTTTATATTCAACGAAAATTACCTATTTATTTATTGAAATTTAACTGTTGCATTCGTTTTTCTACTTTTTAAAAAAATTCATGTTACTGTTCCAATTTTGATTCCTGCCGTGTAACACTTTTAAAATCTCAACATTAAAGTATACCTAAAATTTTTTTTCAAAATTGACAAGCATAAATATAATTGATCTTATAAGCTTTAGATGAATTTTTAAACAACACCACCTACCTTACAGATTTAAATAATTAAATTAACAATGAAAAATCTACTTCTATTTCGGTTGCCAAATGGCCTTATTTTTAAATAAGGATATCCTGATAAGGAACTCGTCAGGTTTTCCCTAATAAGGCATACCTTATCTTAACCTGACAAGGTCCTTATGGTACTTCAGGCAAATCAGGAAAAAATTCTAGTCGGGATATATAATAAGAATTTAAAAGGAGAATAGAAGTTGAGCTGTAATTTAATTATTTCAATTACATTAAACTTATATACACTTATCCAAAAAATTAAAGGAACAAAAATATTTTATAAAATTTTTAGCGATGTTTGGAAGTCTGTATTTTCGTGAAAAATGATCGTATCGAAAAATAAAAAAAGCAAATTAAAGCTTAAAATCTCTAGTTTAGAGATCTTATAGCCAAATGATGTTCTGAGCCACGGTTTTTGCGGAATCATAAAAAGTAGGCCGAGACAAAATTTTTCTAAAGTTTTTGGTTTTGTTTTTAGGTCTACGGGGCCGGGAAAATTTTTTTCGAAAAAACCAATTTATGGCTCCCCAGACAGAAAAGTACGACGGGCCCAGGCTTGGCTCAGGCTTGGTTCAACTATGTTGAACTCTGGGCCAAGCTTGTAAGCCAGCCTTGTTCCAGCCTTGGTAGAAGTCTGGAATGATAACTGGGTGCCAAGTCTGGTTGCCAGCCCTGACCCATGCTTGCTTGCCAGACCTGGCCCAACCTTGGTTGTCAGACCTGACCCATGCTTGGTTTGCCAGGCCTGGCCCATGCTTGGTTGCCAGACTTGGCCCATGCATCGAAAAAACACATAAATTCAATTAAAAAAAAAAATTATTATTATTAAAGTACTAGAGTTTGCGATCATTAACGTTTAAACTATTTAAGTGAAGTAAATAACGTGAAAAAAACTCGGTGAAAATTCTGCTGGGCTCTGGGCGCGAACTGCCGTCCTTCTGATTGCTGGGTTTGAACGCTGGCTACTGGACGAACCTACTAACGTTCAATTGAAACTTTTATATGTTCTATTTGTTCATTTTACTACAACCACTCGGTTTTATGAAATATAAAGAGCAATTTAATTTATATTTTCGATTAAGAAAGAAAAAAATAATTTCGTATTATTTATATTATAATTACATAATTTTTTAAAATAAAATTTATTAAATTTAATTGATTATTTATCAAGAACCCAGCTTAATTATCTTACTCTACCACCATAATTCCCAAGTTCAGGTGACTCTCGGCTTGGCCAAGGCTAGGTTATCTAGTGTTGGCCGATGTTAGGGTAACCATCCAACGGCCGAGGCTAGGTTATTCAATCTTGCCCCATGTTAGGGTGACTCTAGGGTTGGCCAAAGCTAGGGTATTCAGTCTTGGCCCAAGTCTGGGTAATTATTGGAATGGCCAATACTAATTACCCAGTTATGGCCCAGGCATGGGACAGTATAGGTTTGCGAAGACGGGCTTCCCAATAATGTCCCAGGCATGGCCCCGTCGTTCAACTCGAAGGGCTTCCTGTATGGGTCGTTTTGGACATTTATTCAGCTACAATTAGCTTTTTTTTGTTTCTCCGACGACAATTTGCTGCTGAGATATCAGCCTTCAAATGAAAAAGGATCCTTTTGTCTTTCATTATCGATATCTCAGCAACTAATGGCCGCACATTAATTTAAAGGGCAGTTTGAGAAACTTGAATAAACACCCCACAAGCTCTATCTTCGATTTTGTTGAAAAAACATTTTTTTTCATCCTTAATATCAATTTAAAAAAACCACAATAAATGGCCATTTTCTGATTTTTTAGTCAACTCATCGCTACTTTGTAAATATCGATAAAAAAAATAATGTTGCCAGGTGATTTTACAGCTTAATGTACCCCCAAAAACCCTGGAAATTTTCAGATTGATCCATTGAACCGTTTGTCCGGGCCGATTGATCAAAGTTTTTTAAAACAATTAAAGGAACAAGTTTTGTTCCTTAATTTGTGTAATTAATTCCAAGATGAAAAAATTAATTTTTTTCGGATTTTCTTCCATTTTTACGTTAGCTATCCAGTAAATGTAAGGTACAGAGAAAAAAAAGAAAAAAATTTACGAAAAAAAGGGATAAAACAAGAATTTTTAGCTTTTTTTTTCACGTTTTATTCAGTTTTTTTTTTTTTTTTTTTTTCGTTTTTCGGAAAATTTTCTTTTTTTTCTCTGTACCTTACATTTACCGAAAAAATAACGTAAAAATGGAAGAAAATCCGAAAAAAATTAGTTTTTTTTATGTTGGCAATAATTACACAAATTAAGGAACAAAACTTGTTCCTTTAATTGTTTTATAAAACTTTGAGCAATCGGCCTGGACAAACGGTTCAAAGGATCAATCTAAAAGTTTTCAGGTTTTTTGGGGGTACATTAAGCTGTGAAATCACCTGGCAACATTATTTTTTTATCGTTATTTCCAACGTAGCGATGAGTTGTCTAAAAAACCAGAAAATGTCAATTTTTTGTAGGTTTTTCAAATTGATATTAAGGATGAAAAAAAAATTTTTTTTCAAAAAAATCGAAAACAGACTTTGTAGGGTATTTATTCAAATTTCTCAAACTGCCCTTTAAATTACTGTGCGGTCATTAGTTGCTGAGATATCGATAATTATAGACAAAAGGATCCTTCTTTATTTGAAGGCTGATATCTCAGCAGCATATTGTCGTACAGAGAAACTAAAGAAAGTCAATTGTAGCTGAATGAATTTCCTAAACGAGCCATACATTGGTTTTTTAAAAAAAAATTTTCCCGGCCCTGTAGACCTAAAAAACAAAAACCAAAAAATTTAGAAAAATTTTGTCTCGGCCTATTTCTTATGATTTCGCGAAAACCGCGTCTCAGAAAATAATTTTGCTGAAAGATCTTTAAACTAGAGATTTCAAGCTTTAATTTGCTTTTTTTATTTTTTCGATACGATTATTTTTCACAAAAAAACAGATTTCCAAAAATCGCTGAAAATTTTATAAAATTTTCTTGTTCCTTTAATTTTTTTGGATAAGTGTACATGAAATGTTTTTCATAAACTGGCTTTTCTGTCGATTTCAAAAATAACCACGTGGTTTGTAACAATTGTGATAATTTATAGTGATACGTATAACAGTTTCGCCGGACAAGTGAAAAGATTTTCGAATTTACTACAACTTGACTTTAAGCTCCAATAACTTCTGAACAAATGGATTTATCAAAAAATGATAAGAAACTTTTTATAAAACGTTTAATTTTCTATGAAATAGTATCTCATAGATCTAAATGAAAATTATGAAAATCTAACTTATTATACACGTTACTTAGACGTAAATAATAAAAAAACAATATGTGGTGTTAAATCTAATAAAATATGTTTTAGTTATAGAATGTAATTATAAGAATAACGATTACTGATATTAGTATATCGACTACTGCTTAAGTTATTTAATGACTTAAATTTACTTTAAATATTCTAATCTTTAGCATCATCAATATAATTAATATTATTTTAAAGGCTGTTTCGAAACGTTTTTATATTTTGAAAAAATAAATTATTCTTTGAATGAAAATGTATTTGTAATTAAATAATGATATTTGTGTGGACATTGTAAAAAAATTGGAGTTTAGCTATACAGCGGTGTATGGCTGCCTGAATTTCATTGAATGGTTCTACGATGAATTTATCGCATAATAATTGCGAACCCGTTGAATTATCATCATTGACAAACTTCTACTAAACCGTGGTACATTTAGCGTATTTTCAGCATTACTACACCATGTGTTTGTCGTGGAATGACTGTGGAAACACCGTGGGAACACATCAGAAATATGGGGGAATCGTAGTCAAATTGCTATGGAACTACTGTGGTTTCATCGTGGAAAAATGGAGCAAATCCACGGGGCTCCCTCCGAGCATTTACGGTGAGTCTGTAGAGTTTCCACGGTGAGCTCAAGGTTGCGTAGGATATTTAATTAACATGTCAATTTTGATTTTATTTGTTTTTTTTTTTTTTTTTTCAATTATCTATAGCTTTGCGGCATTGCAAGATATTAAGTCGCTATTAGGCGGAAATAACAGAGGAATTCTTCTTCTTTAAAAGTGCTTGTAGCTTATTTACATTTTGTAACCAGTTTCACTAATGAAAAATCTTAAAGCCAATTTTTTTTCAAATTTCATGGTTTTATTTATTTTTCTCGCAAACCAATGACTTTAGAACAAAATTGTGATGGACTTTTTTTTTTGTAGAGAATTTCATTCCCTACAAAAAAAGGTTATTTCGTCCATTCCCGTAGAGCTCGTAGTTTCCGAGATTAATATAATTAAATATAAAAAGTATAAAACAATTATTCTTGTACTGAGAGAGATAGCCATTGAAAAAACTTCCGATGGTCAAACAAAGACATTCGAGTTGAGATAAAAAAAGATGGAGGTAAGTGTCATAGGAGACATTTTCGTATTACTGGACATATTTTTGATGATTTATTAACCAGGATATATTATATATTTCTTTGGTCATAATTTTATGAAAAAGTACTGACACCTCGGATAAAACAGCGATATCTCAAATTTTGGGATATTTAATTATATTAATCTCGGAAATTACTAGCCCTGCGGTGATGGACTAAATAACCTTTTTTGTAGGGAATGAAATTCTCTATAAAAAAAAAAAAGTCCATTATAATTTGATTCTAAAGTTATTGGTTTGCGAAAAAAATAAACAAAAACTATGAAATTTGAGAAAAAATTGGCTTTAAGATTTTTTACCAGCGAGGCCGGTTACAAGACGCAAACTAGCTACAAGCACTTTTGAAGAGGAAGGATTTTTCTGTTATTTCTGCCTTATAGCGACTTGATATTTTGCTATGTCGCGGAGCTAGGGAGATAATTGAAAAAAAAAATTAAAAAATCAAAATTTACATGTTAATTAAATGGGAATATTTCAAATTCATTTAGCGAGTTCTTAAAATTAAAATGAAGAGCTCATCTTTGGTGAGAATTTTTTTTTATGTTTAGAACATTATTCCGTCGATGGACTAGAAAAATAAAAATAGTCGTTTCAAACGAAGCACTCTAATATATATATATATATATATATATATATATATATATATATATATATATATATATATATATATATATATATATATATTAGGGTGCTTCGTTTCCGGCGAAAGTATTTTTTTTGTTGCTCATCAAGCCAAATATTGTTTTTTATGCTAAAACTAAAATTCCTGCCAAGTTCTTAATTCCAACCCTAAGCACTAAGCACTTTCCATTTGATTTCCAAGATTTCCCATTTAAAATACCCGTAAATTAAATTACTTTTTTTTTTTAATTTCTAATACTCAGCTGCGTTTCATGATATCGACGCGATTTTGGTCGCAAATTGTAGGGCATTTGGTGTTCTTATAAGGTGCCCATAGCAACTTAGCTGTATTTCCAGCTTTTTCACTGATGTCTGCTGAGGAAGTCATATTTCGTATCAAATTGACATTTATTGGCTTGCCGAACGTAAACCAATGAATGCACACTAGAAATTTAAATGGGATTTTCATAGGAAATTTTATTCCCTTAAAAAAAAGCCCTACAAGTCAAATCGCTAAAGTCCATAGTTTCCGAGTTATAGGAGTTTTAATAATTTAAAAAATATAATATAAAAAAAAAATGACAATTGTTATCTAAATTTTTAAATTATTAAAATTCCTATAACTCGGAAACTATGGACTTTAGCGACTTGACTTGTAGGACTTTTTTTTAAGGGAATAAAATTTCCTATAAAAATTTTATTTAAATTTCCGGTATGCATTCATTGGTTTACGTTCTGCAAGCCAATAAAGGTCAATTTGATACGAAATATGACTTCCTCAGCGGACATCAGTGAAATAGCTGGAATTACAGCTAAGTTACAATGGGCACTTTTCAAGAACACCAAATGCGCTACAATTGGTGTAGAAATGGATATAGATGAACATTACAGTTGTATACTAAGTAAGAATCTAAAGCAGCAGCAATTTATAGTTGTTTTTTTACAAAATATAAGCAATATTATCTTGACACTCGAAAAAATTTAATCGTTGAAAATAGGAAAATTAATTAATGATAAGTATTTAAACTATATAAAATTTCATCGGTACCTTAATTCAGTATTCTTAGATATCGAGAAACTTTCAGTTTTTTAATCGACGAAACATGCGTATTGATAAGTTGCAAAAAAATATTTGAGCATCGGTTGACCCTGCGAGCCAGCCCCAAAACTTCCCGCTGTTGCACACACACACACACACACACACACACACACACACACACACACACACACACTCGGACATCATTCTGAAAATAGTCAAAATAGCTTCCTTGGGCCTCAAAACATCAACATCTGATGAAAACTCGATTTTCGAAAATCGGGGTGTCAACAATAACTTTCCGAAATTTTTGAAAATTTATAATTTTCTTAGCGGAAACTTAAAAATTATATTATCTTGAATTGATCATAAATGAAATAACTTAAAAAAATGTTATAAATTTTATAGCTCAAGTAGATATCTCACAAAAATACTTAATAATATTGACAATTATATAAAAATTGAACTTTGAGCTCGAAAAACTTTTAAACCAATAAACTTAGCGAGAAATCATTAGAGATCTATTTTGTAGAGCATTTGATTCTCTGTAAAAATATGCATGTTTCATTATTTTAGAATTAGCTGTCCACAAGTTATAAAATTTTGAAGAACGAAAGAAATTTTTCCCATGTTATGTCCATAAGAAATTTTAGTTGGAAGGCGGACTATCTTAGAGTCAATATTAAGAGCTCAAATTTTGAGGGAATTTTTTTTATCCATTTGGAAGCATTCGAGCCCCTGGGACCAAAGAAATTAGAAAACATCCCTGCTAAGGACCACCCTAATGTATATATATATATACATATGAATACAGATTTATAAAAAATAATGTGGTCACTAGACGAGTCACACACAAAGCTAACAAACATCAACGAGGTGGGCCGAAAAAACCCAGTCTTCGACTTTACCCGGCACCATGGGATTCCAATTGTACCTAATAAAGAAATCACCCTGACGTTATACTCTATACTGGTATCTATCTATCTATATATATATATATATATATATATATATATATATATATATTTATATATATATATATATATATATATATATATATATATATATATATATATATGTATACATAGCTGATCAACCTCTCTCTATATATAATATTCTTCTCGCTATTGATGACGCCGAATAACAACTACTTCTACTATTACCTCAAGCCTACTACACCTTTATACGTTTAAACTTTTAACCGACCACAGAGTGAACAGTGGTGAACGACAGACGACTTCCTGCCACTTTTCTGTCTCGTAAATCCACGGATTATAGTGTGGTACATTCCATTTTTCAACCTCCATCTCAACGGCGGCTTTTTGATACTCGACCCGCTGTGAAGTGTTTTTTCTTCTCCGTTCATCTTCATATCTTTATCTCCATCTTTGTCTTCGTCTTTTTTCTACTTTGCCGCATTTTGAGCCGCTTAGAAATCAAAGCCAGACTTCTACTTTTACATTTTGCAAAATCATCCTGAAAATATATATATATATATATATGAAATCGGAATGATGTTTTAAAGTATATACGTAGTCACACAAGGCGCCAAACAGACAAACGAGATATAAAAGAGTGAAAAAACTTTACACGCTACGTAAACGCGTTGTCAAACACGCTTCTCACTTGAATGAATACACATGAGGACACTTTTAACCATCTTTATAATATATTACATTTTTTTTTACTACGACTATTATTATTATTATTATTATTATTATTTCTAGGATATCAAATTGCGTAGCGTAAAACTTGAAAGATGATATGAAAAATGAGCAATTATTAACATACATAACAAGAAAAGTATATAGTGTTATAGCAAAACATCAACTCCATTTTCGAATTCCATTTTTATTGAATACGAAAGGGGGGGGGGCGCTATTAATCGAATTGCTTGGTCCAGTGCATAAAAATGTATACCCCATACCAACGTCTTACGCCCTAAATATGAATATTTTCATATATTATATATTATATTATCCGCATTTGTTCTATATAATGTAAGAAGAAAGAATAATCGCCGTAAACATATATCGAGAAATCTGTATATCGGTTGGCCCTGCAGGTTACTCCCAAAACTTCCTGTTGTTTTTGAGCTCCAAGAGCTCGAAAACGTAATTTTCAATATTTCTAACTTGGCAATACCTTTGATTTCATTGGTGTTGTCAACCTTGAAAACAGTACGTTTTATAATGAACTTGAAACATTCAAGACATCAAAAATACTTAATAAATAAGCGTTATTAAAATTTTTATTCAGAATTTTATTCAAAAAAACAATTGAATCATGCCGAAACCAATGTCAGTGATTAAAATAAGGTTTTTCAAGACTTTCGAGTAAAATCCAGGTATTAATATGTATAGTATCCGAGGAAAAATGTTGAAAAACATGTTTTGAAAATTTTTTTGTTGGTAATATAATTCAAACTAAATGTGATTTGGAACACATTTTAGTACATTATATCATGATTTATCCGGGAAAAATAACATAACTCCCATGAAAATAAAATATATAAAAAATATATTTCATAATGTATGTGAAATATATGTGGCATATAAATAAAATATTAAAAAAGTATAATTAGAATGTATGTGAAATATAGGCACATATATTTTACATATAAAATAAATATATTTCAAATACATAACTTTTGGCCGCTTTTCGTATATAAAAAATATATTTCTAATATAGTGAAAATGTATGTCACATATATATTTTTTTTTAAGGAAAATATATATGATGAAATGTCATCAACATATATGTGCGATATATTTTAAATATATTTTTGTTATTTAGGAAGATCTTTGGTGTGTGTGTGTGTGTGTGTGGGGGGGGGGGGCAGAAAGAGTGTTGGAGCAGATAAATGATGATTGAACAATTCAACTAGATTAGGCTAGAGTACCACAGGCACTACCTGTCAGGTTGCAAGATGATAACAGGGCTCAGATTTTTTTGTGAGGGAGGGGGGAGGGAGAAAAAAAATAATGATTAATAATTCCAACTGGTCCAGGCTGGAATACCGAGGGATATAGCTGACAGATTGTTCGATGATGGAAGAGCTCTTATTTTTGTGGGGGGGGGGACAAAGCAGAAAAATATCTGAGCGCTTCCACCATCGAACAATCTGAGAGCTAGGGCCCTTGGTACTCCAGACTGTACCAGTTCGATTTTTTAGTATTTATTTTTCTGCCCCTCACACACACACACACACACACACACACACACACACACACACACACACACACACACACACACACACACACACACACACACACACACAAAATCTGAGCCCTTTCATCATCTTACAACCTGACAGCTAGTGACTGTGGTACTCCGGCTGGAACCAGTTGGGTTTCTCAGACATTATTTACCCCCCCCCCCCCCCTCTGACTTACAAAAAAATTTGAGCCCTTTTATCATCTTACAACCTGACAGCTAGTGCTCGTGGCACTCCGGCCTGAACTAGTTGGAATTTTGAATAATTATTTTCCTGCTCCTTCCCCCCCCCCACATACACAAAATGATCTGAGCCACCATCGAACAATCTGAGAGCTAGTGCCGATAGTACTCCGGCCTGAACCAGTTAGATTTTCCAATCATTATTTATCTGCTCCAACCCTCCATCTGCCCCCCGCCTTCCATACACACACACACACACACACACCAAAGATCTGCCCAAATAACGAAATATATTTAAAATATATGCTAATATTTAGATATTTAAAAATGAACAATTAAACATTAAGCTTAAATATTTCTAATGGAATCGGTAGAGAATGTTGATAGATTAATAAACAAATGAGTAAATAACAGTTATAGTTTATATTCATCAACTATTAATGAGTTGAAATACGAGAGAAATTAAAGGGACAGATGACACTGGTATAGAGACACGGTTGACTCGCGCCGCTACGTTCACACACATATATATATATATATTATAACGCGAAAAAAAATTTCAATCCAAGCATACGTTAATACGCCAAGATTTCCTTTGCGCTACAAACTTCGTTCTCTATCTTTAGCTTCCAGTCTCAATGCTCACAGGGCGCCAGGTAATTTTTATCACTGGAATCACCAAACCAGTAAATCTTAAGAATTAGATAAATTTTTGATCTGTGGAACTATCTCAAAACCACATATAAATAAAACTGGATAATTTTTGATCTGTGGAATTATCACCAAAACCACGCATAAATAAAAACTAAAACTAGAACAAAAACGCTCCGAACTTATAAGCACAAACAAAAACAGAGACTGGAAAACTAAAAAACAGAGTTACGGTATGCCATGGTGTCGCTCAGTGTGTAGGTCTATGGAGAGAGGGAGTGGTCCGGGTTACATCATTCCATATTCATGTAGATTATCAGTGAATTTGCAATTTTTTATTAAACAACAAATAATCTAAAATCTCCATTTAACAATTAAGAAAATACTGTAGCTTCGTACAAACAATTCAAAATAATGAATCAAATAATAATAGAATTACTCTCAACAAAAAGGTAAACTGACATCTAAACGATGCGTATCGATGCATTAAAAATAAATTAATTAATTACTAGAGCTAATTTACAAGCAACTAATATTCAGGAACTTCGGACAATAAATTACAAAGCCGATATTCTAGAACATTCTCTCCAACAAAACTAGTAAAACTAACGTACATGGATCTAATATTGACGTAAATTAGACGACAATTGGTTTAATAATTAAACATGTTTCTTATAGTTATTTATAAAGTAATATTAACAATAAATCGTAAACATGACTCTAAACTGTTACGATATTCTCATAGGTCTCTCAGTTCTTAAATATTTTCTTTAATTAAAACAGTAGCATCATATCTGAAGACTCTGACTCGAACTCAATTAATTATTGGTAATTATAATAATTATTTTATACCTGATTACTGATGAATAAAATATCAAATAACGTCTTACACTGTTTTAAATAATACTTCTGTAACAATAATCTTGATCTGTAGCTTTCCGCAATGCAATGAACTGTAACGCCATTTCTGGACACGTCTTCGACTCCCCTTTTCTCAATAACCAAAATCCGAAACCTCAAACTAAATCTTATCAATATCAATAACTGACCTCTATATTCTAAATCGATAAATTAATTCCCAAACTCTACTATATCGATAACTGGAGGCTTATACCTCACCAAACGTACTCACTAAACCTGACCTTGAGTATGGATATCCTTGGTAGTTGCTCTCCTGGAACAGACTTCAGCTGGGATCGTAAAACTTAAAACTAAGTGACCTATGACTTCCTCAGCGGTACAAGTGGTCATGACTTGTCCTCTGAGGCCTGTCAGACAAAAACAATAAAAAATGACCAAACGGCTTCCACAACAGCAACGGTCACAATATTACTGTTGAGGCCTGCCAAACCAAAACTCAAAAACTGATCCCAATCTGCATCCATCAGATTCCTTATATACTAGAGCGCTAGCATTTCAGCTAGACCTTTGCAATCTACCAAGAAGTCTCATAGGGATAGAACTAGGTTCTATCATCAGATGATACCGGGTGACTAATTCAAGTCCCACTCCACGGTAACACTGACTTCTCCACATACTCAAAATTCCAAACTGTAAACTAAAACTCAAACTTTATCATTATCTCAACTTTAAATCTCAAAACATATTCCATATTTTATTTCCATAATTCAGATTCTAAATCTTTACTATAATTTTTCTTAACAAAATCCATAACTGTAGCTAAACGTTACTCCATATTTATTTCTTAAACTATAACTTAAATAACATTATTTTACAATTATTTTACGACTAGATTTTACGACTAGAATTACGGTTAAAATTAACTAGAATATTCGGCCGGCAAATTGGCGTCGCAAGGCCTTAATTTCCGATCTTACACGCGGACAACTTTGTCTAGAGCGGCCGACAGGCCTGAATACTTTTATTAAGTTATTGAATTTAATTGAATTTATTTATCGAATAATTTACGCGGAAAAATTTATTTTATTCCAGCTGAGAGGCCTCGAATGAAATAAATTTCGAGTTACGACAGAACGACGAGTACACGGCAAAGATTTTACGGAAATTTCGAGACTTCGAGACGCGTGGTTACACTAGCCGACGGGCCTTGAGTTACCAATCTAATTCACGTAACTAGCAGAGAGGTGTTATGTAAATTAATTATAATTAATTCGGCCCTCTAATATTAAATTGAGAGGCCTTAATTAATTACAATTTTTACCTTGAGTAAAACTGCAACAATTACGGTGAGCAAGGTATCTCGTCAAGTGGTCTCGTCGCCTCCTCTAGTTTCGCTCCGCTGGTCTTCGCTTTCTCTCGTCCTCGCACCCCGAAAATCTCAACTGATAACCTGTCAATGATCAATCCACATTAGTACTATGTTAAATGATTATAAATTATTATAATTATCAGCCTAAAGGCCTAATAATTAATTGACAAGTTGAATATTAATTAATAAATCGCCTCGTTCCACGTGAAGCGTGAACGGACTTATATATTTACCTGATGTTTAATTTTCGTCCGGTATTCTCGCCGTCTGGACAACTCTCTGCTTCTTTCTCGTTCCGCAGTCCATTATATCATTTCACTCCAGTTCACTATTCCGGAAACCTATTCCCACTATCTTAGACTAAGGAAATGACGAACGGGCGGGCCTTAGTGATCCATGCGACACCCGGTGACTAGTCGCAATACTACTCGTAACTTACGAGGTCATCGGCCGGTCATTGGCGGGAACGAAATTCAAATTCAAATTTATTTATTTATTCATGTTTATTAAAATTACCCTGTTACACTCCCCCCTGCCAGAGTGTCACCCGGGTTTCGAATGATCACGAAGGCCTGGGCGTCCTAAGGATAGGAAACGGCCGTGTGTTTCAACTAATCAGATCTTAATATTGTGGAAAATGAAAGAAAATTTATTTAGGCAAGAAAAGAAAAATATTATAAATCAAAAATAATAATAATAATAAGAAACAGAAGATTTTTTTCAAGTTATTTCTTTTTCTTCTTGTTTGACTTAGGGGGTGGTGGGCCCGTATATAATGGCTCATCAAAGGAACTGATGCCAATTTTAAGGACATCCTCCATAAGAAAGTCCTCATCCGCATTGTACTTGGGGCTAGCACACCCAGAGTCGCCTGAACAATATGGTCCTCCGTCGACCATCTCCATCTCTGCCCAATTTGGTCCGGGCTCCTTGTTCTTCTTCTTCTTCTTCTTCTTCTTCAAGCCGGCTCCAGAACAAGAGGGTTGACCAGCGGCCTCGGGTGAGCCTTGCTGGCCACCCTGTTCCTCCACTACTGAACTTCTCGGCTGTTGGTCTGCCAGTGGTTGCAACACGGGAAGCGCCCTGGCCTCTTCCTGCCACGGATCTTGACACTGGACGGATGGAGCTTCCAGTGCTTCCCGCTCGGCCGATGTCATGGAAGAGGACCCAGCTTCTGTTGGTTCGACACTACCCTGAGCTCTAGCCATAAGAGCTTTACCTTCGTTAGTAGAGATATGTTTTGATAACTTCTCATGTTTATTAAAATTACCCTGTTACACTTTCTTAAACGATATCTCTCGGACGCATTAACCGATTAAGATGGTTGAGGTGGAATCGACTCGCTTTATTGAATGCTAGGGCTGATTAGATTTTAAAGTCGATCGTTCAAGTCGTTTCTGAGAAATCAAAAAAAAATTTAGAAGAAAAAAATTTTTTTTCCATAATTCGCGAATATTTTCAAGTCTACTTGATCAAATGATCTGAAATTTTCAGCAAAGTTGATGGCTACTAAGCTCTTTCAATTGCCACTTTAACCATTCAAATCGGTTCGTTAGCTAAAAAGTTATAGAGCGCTCACATCCACACACACACACACGCATACGCACGCATACATACGGACACTTGGACATCGTTCTGAAAATAGTCTGAATAGCTTCCTAAGACCTCAAAACGTCAACATCTAATGAAAACTCGATTTTCAAAAATTAGGGTGAAAACAATAACTTCCTGAATTTTTCGAAAATCATCGATTTTCTTAGCGGGAAGCTAAAAAAATCACAAACTTGCAATTTATTGCACAACTTAGATTCGAAACAGTAAGATGTGTTCTAATAACACTTACTCGATTCTAGTCGATTCAAGCCTCTATCAAAAACGTCCATATGGGATTGCATAGGAACCCGTAGGAATCCATGGAGGAAAGTATGGATTTATGTAAGAATCCACAGGAATTAATGTAGGAGTATTTGGACGTATATAAGACTCCATGTAGGAAGCTATGGAAATCTGGATTTCCATGAAGGGACTTAAATATATGGATTTCTTTGTGGAAAATTCTTACAGGAATTAGGGTTTCTATATAACTAATTTCTGTAGAACCCGGGGTAACAGGATTTTAATGTCTATTTACTGTGATACGAGTATATAAATCTATACTAAATTCTATAGGAAACCATATGGAAGTCCATCCAAAAACGGCGTGTGGGAACCCATAGTTACATATTAAAATCTAGGCTGGGTCCCAGATTAAATTCGGAGTGAATGCGGTGCGGAATACTGTTTATTTATTTATGCAGATAATAAAAATTCACTTTAATATATATATTTTTTTTTTATACACTTACGAACTATGATACAGAAAACACAATAAGTGCATTATTTTTATTAACATAAACAGTTGCTTGAATTATTGAAGCATACAAAAAAGGTTTATCAAATAATAGCCACGTTTCGATGATAAAAACCGTTATACCTAATCTAATATACATCGGATTGTCAGAAGGTAAATGCAAACGTAGGAAACAGCTTTTTAATAATGACAGAATATTATTTCAAATTTACAAATACATTTGCTTAAATTTAGGTAAGTACATGGAGAGAAATTTATGCTAGTAAATAATGTAATAAAATTCTTAATTTTAAACTTCCCGCTAAAAAAATTATTAATTTTCAAAAATTTCGGAAAGTTATTGTTTTCACCCCGATTTTCGAAAATCGAGTTTTCATCAGATGTTGATGTTTTGAGGTCCTAGGAAGCTATTCTGACTATTTTCAAAAGGAAGTCCGAGTGTCTGTATGTATATATGTATGTGTGTGTGTGTGTGTGTGTGTGTGTGTGTGTGTGTGTGTGTGTGTGTGTGTGTGTGTGTGTGTGTGTGTGTGTGTGTGTGTGTGTGTGTGTGTGTGTGTGTGTGTGTGTGTGTGTGTGTGTGTGGATTTGTGTGGATTTGTGTGTGTGTGTGTGTGGATGTAAACTCTTAATATCTTTTTAATGAACTGGCCGGTTCAAATGTTTGAGGTGGCAATCAAAAGAGTTTGTTGGCCGTTAACTTTTTCTGAAAATTTCAAATCGATCGATTAAATAGACTCTAAGATATGAAAGAAAAACAAAAATAAAGAAATTTTGTTTTTTCAGTTTCTTTTTAATTTTTCAGAAATGACTCGATCGATCATTTCCAAAATCTAATCAGCACAAGAATTTAATATAACGCGTCGATTGCCGCTTCAACCGTCTCAATCGGTTTATTCGTTCGACAGAAATTGATCGAGAAAGAAACCGTAAAAACGATTTTCTTCGATTATTTTCGAAGCGACTCATCCGATCAGTTCTAAAATGTGATCAGTTCTAGAACAAAAACAAATACGTCAATTGCCGCCTCGACTATCGAAATCGGTCAATTCGTTCGTGAGATATCGTGGGAGAAAGAAATGCTAAGAAATGATTTTTTTCGAAAACAATGACAAACAAAAGTATTTTCGAGCTCGAAGAGCCCGGAAATGTATTCACAACAATGTTTTCGAGTTCCTTGAGCTCGAAAACAGCGGGAAGTTTTAGGGTTGGCCCGCAGGGTCAACCGATAGAAAGATTTTTTAGTTCAGCTATCAACCCATCGAGTGAAATGAAGATTTTTTTTATATTTCTGACAATTGTATTGTTTGCTTCAGAATTAGATGCGTGTAAAGGTCAGGGTAAATTTATATTATGTTGTACGTATTCTATTCAATAAAGTATGGTATGAATTTATTGGTCTACTCAACAAACAACTTCTACCATATGAGTATTTTCGGCATCCCACGCCAAAGGCAAGTGGTTTCATTCATAGATTGGCAAAAAATTATTAATCTGCATTAATAATTTTCTTTATGAAATATCAAATATTTAAATTAGAATGATTTAAATTTTACCCCATTACACAACATACGGTGCTTCTTGGGCAGATTTACATGGTTTATAGGATACTGCATAAACTGAAAAAATTCTCCATCTGTAACCCATTTGCTGACATTGCCTGCTCCTACACATCTAGGTAAACCACCATTAAGAAAGTAACTTTTAAAATTTTTCCTCGAAAACACAAACATAGGAGGTACCGTGTTTCCATAAGGAAACACTGTAACCTACTGTAACCTGAGTACCTCGTTCTCCAGAAGTCATGGCACCGACAGTGTTGCCAGGTTAGGGGATTTTCCTCTAAATTTAGTGAATTTTAGACGGCTTGGTGGGAAATCTAGGGAAAACATTTTTTTAGGGGATTTGTTCAGGGGATTACAAACTTCCTTGAATTTAAGTTGAAAAAAATGAACGCTGAATAGTTTTAATTCGGAACAGAAATTATAAAAATTTTTTTAATAAATTATCAATGAGAATTAAAAACATGCTTATTTACAGATAAAAAAACATATTTTCTTTAAAAGAAAAAACTGGCACATAGTCGTTGTCCATATGTTAAATAGCGTCCTCATCTGAAACTAAAGATAGATCTATTAATATGATTTTAGTAAATATCAAAAGGGGAAATCATTTTTTATGTCTTATTATTGCTTATAAATTAAGAAAGTTATTTGTTGATTGCAATCAACGTATTCATTTCTAATTTTTACCGAACGATGTCTCTACAAATGCCTCATCAATATTTCCTTTATCATCTGGAAGCATGACTTGATCTGCTGATCGATAAATCTTCAGTTTGACGAAAACGACTTCTCTGGCTAAATTATAAGAATGAAATATTGTTGAACCTCCAGTTTTATTTATGAGCTATTAATGAATAATTGAATAATTTTAATTAAAAATTTATATATGTACGTACAACGAGTGTCTACAAAAAGACATAACTCAGAGGGTGACGTTATACTGTGACGATTGGGCATTAAGACTGGCTTAAAATGTTGCAAATAACTCATTTTTTTTTAATTTTTACCTTTTAGAGACCAAAAATATACCAGTACTTATTTTTAGTAATTTTCGAGAGCAAGTAACATAGTAATCATAATCTACTATAAAAGTAAGAGCAAGTCAAACACTCTGGTAAATTTCACTATTGTTGAGAATCCTCATTTTGTTTTTAAATTTAAAGTTTTAAAACAGTGCAGTTTTCTGTATTAATAATAAATTATCACATTAGATAAGTTAATTGATGTGCTATCTAGCGGAAAAACGCCTACTTGTGATCAGGTTAATGTCAGGCTTAATATGTTCAGAATTAATTAATTTTAAAAACACGGACTCTTTATTTGATTATATTTATTTTCAAGAGCCCAATAATATTTAATTACTATTTGTGCAGTTTTGAATTCTAGTCTGATTTGTCTTGCTGTTGATTAATTTTATAGTAAAATGTCAAAAGAAAACAATCAAAATCCGTACATACAAAAATACAGGAAAGAGTGGGAACTTGACATAAGCTTCAAAGGTACGTCCTTCAAATTCTAATTAACAGTCACACTTATCAAGGAAAGTAAAATTAATTAAAGTTTATCAATTAAAGAAAATAAGTTCATGAATAGTTTATTTTTAATTTGAATTTGCTTAGTATAATATAATTTTTTTAGGATGGCTAACAGAAGTACCATGTGATCCACAAGCAGCCCACTGTAAAATTTGTAAGAGTAATCTCAAAGCCCATAAGAAACATTTAACTGATCATATTGAATCGACAAAACACCATCAAGCAATAAAAAGGAATAAAAATGTATTACTCAATCACAAAATTGATACATTTGTTCGACCTACCATTTTAGAGGAACACAAAATCGTAGAATTACGAATTGCTGCGTTTATTGCTAAAAATTGCTCGATCCGTGCTGTTGATGAACTAAGGGTTTTAATTGAAAGCTTGGATAATTCAAGTCAAGTTTTAAACGACATCAAATTGCATCGTACAAAATGTACATCACTCGTACTTAACGTCATCACTTCTTGTATGCTTCAAGAATTAGTTGAAGATATTGGTGATTCACATTTTTCTGCAATAGTGGATGATTCAACAGCTATAGATAAAAAAAATTATGTGTATCATGATCCATTCCAGTCAAAATAAATATAAAGTTATTAAATCTTTTTATAAATTAGTGTTAGTTGAATCTAGTGAAGCTGCAGCTTTATATGATGCGTTTATTAATATTATTAAGGACAACGGATTAAATCTAAATAATCTTATTGGGATTGGCGTTGACAGAGCTAATACTATGGTTGGAGCTTACAATTCTCTCGCTTCTCGTTTAACAGCACTCATTCCTCATTTAGTTGTTGTAAAGTGTGTTTGCCACTCTTTACATCTTGCTGCTGAAGAAGCCTTCAAATTCTTACCAAAACATATAGATTTTTTAATTAAAGAGAGTTATAACGTTTTCGATGAGCAGTAAGAGGCAAATTGAGCATCAAAAATTGTATCAGTTGATGAAAATACAGAAGAGCCTACTAAAATATCTAGACTATCAGGAACGAGGTGGTTAGCTCGCATGTCTATTGTCTCTACAATTTTGGATCAGTAGGAACCATGAAGCAACACTTTCAGACAGCTAAAGAAAAAGAAAGGTGTTACGGTGCAAAACAAATATACAGTATGTTTGAAGATGATAAAAACTTAATTTATTTAATGTTTTTGAAAAGATATTTGAAAAAAGTTACTAGTTTAAATGAACTGTTGCAAAAAGATCAAGTTGATTGTTTAAAATTGTTCGAAGATTTGAACGACCTATTATTCGACATTTTACAAGTAATTGTGGTCCCACAGCAACTCGCAAAAATGAATAGAAAAGACCCTTCAGACTATAACTTTCAACCTCATGTTATGGCTACAAATCACATGAATTTCGGATATTCGGTAACGAAAGCATGTGATGATGCTCATTTTAAAGCTATTAAAAATTTGATAGATAAGCAGCAGAAAAATTTAGTTTCGCATCAATTCCATAACGAAATATTTGGAGTGAAAGAAAGGTTCAAACTTTTTTTAATTACCTTATGCCTCGAATTACAAAAAAGATTGCCTAAAAACATTGATATATTAAAAACCATGAGTTTATTCTCCATGCAAGTGGAGTCTGCCAAGGAAGCGTTGGAAGCGCTCGAAAAACATCATCGTAAGTCAACAGTATTAGCTACAAATATCTTGTATAAGAAATTATTCCGTACTAGTTTGTCGGAAACAGGAGATGCTGAAAAGCATGTAAACGAGTTATTAGCTGTAGCCAATAAATTATCAGGGACTGATGATGCACTTAAGGACAAACTGATTGCTTTAGATTTGCTCAGCAGCTTACCAGATTCATATCCACTTATTCATTCCACTTATCATGGGTATTGGAGGTCGAACCTGTGAGCTCACAACTAAATTCGTCAAGAAATTGATAATTGACGAATACAGGAGGCGTAAAAGTAATGATAATTTCAGTTCAGCAGAAGCCTCAGAAACAACAATGAAGATTCAAAGTAGTAAGGCCAGTAATGATAAAGTATGTTTCTTCTGTAAAAATTCAGGGCATATCAAGAAAAATTGTTTCAAATATAAAGCATGGAAAAAGAAACAAGGTAATTCAAGTACTAATAAAGTAACAATGTGTAACATGGTAAAAGCGCATACGGGGTTATTGCCAAAGGTCGTAGATGCATGTTTTGAAGTAAAGCATAAAAGTTGTAATACATGGTATCTAAATTCAGGGGCAACTAGTCACATAGGGTGTAAAAAGGATTCGTTTGTTACATTAAAGCTGGAGAAAAACGGTTTCGTTAGTCTTGCAGATGAAGAAATAAACGTCGAGGTTGAAGGGATTGGAAAATGTGCCATAAATTGTCAACTCAACAGCGGCGTCGTAAAGAAAATGGTTATTGATAATGTGTTGTACGTTGCCAGGCTCAGCTCAAATCTAGTATCACTAAAGAAACTAGCCGGGAACGGGTATAAGATTATTCTTGAACGGAAACAATGCAATATTTTCAAGGATTCGGAGTTGAAAGCGATTGTAAAACCTTATGGAGATTTGTACGAACTAAATACAATCGAAAAGGCTATGGTGACAATAACAAATTCGGAGTGCAACAAAAACTGTATACACGTGTGGTACAGACGTTTGGGGTATCGAAGTTTAGATGCAATAAAGAGCTTAACCGAAAAAGGTCTAGCTAAAGGAATAGTAATTAAGGAGTGCAATAAAGACGATATTTGTGAGTGCTGTATGAAGGGTAAAATGGCCAAGAAAAGTTTTCCAAAGGAATCTGAAAATAAGACCGAGAAGCCTCTCGATCTTATACATACAGATGTTTGTGGACCATTGCAGACAAAGACCCCAGCTAACAAAAGATATATACTAACCTTCATTGACGATTATTTATTGGAGACTAAGGACCAAGCGGCAATGTTCATTAAGAATTACGTTGAACTTACAAAAACACAGCACGGTAACAAGCCGAAGATTATACGTTCGGATCGAGGTAAGGAATACGTAAACAAATATCTTCAAGACTATTTAAGAACAGAGGGAATAAAGATTCAACTTACGGCACCCTATTCACCGCAACAAAATGGAGTTGCAGAAAGGAAGAATCGTTCTTTAATAGAAATGTCAAGATGCATGCTAATTGATGCGGGCTTGGATAATAAATATTGGGGTGAAGCGGTAGCTATGGCTACTTTTCTTCAAAATAGGATACCCACAAGGGCAAAAGGGAAAACACCGTATCAACTATGGTTTTCAAAAATTCCTGATCTTACGAATTTAAAGCAGTTCGGGTGTGAAGCGTACGCACACAGACCCAAAGAAAAAAGAAGAAAGCTGGACAAAAAGGCCAAAAGGTTAATTTTCACAGGATATTCCGAAGAGTCTAAGGCGTGTCGTTCATTGGATAAGAGTACCAATGAAGTAATAATTAGTCGTGATGTCGTTTTCTTGGACGAAAGAGCGAGTAGCTCACGAGCTGGAAAATCAATTCCTTTAATAATAAGCAAAGAACTAATTCATAAAGACAGCGAAATAAACGATACGGAAAAAGTATTTGTAGAGTCTTCTAAAGGGAAGCACACGCGAAAAGATCAAGATATCCGCGAAAATCAAGAAGTCATCCATGAAGATCATCAAGAAACCATCCATGAAGATCAAGGTCAAGAAATGTAAAGGGATAATGTTACAGAAGAGATTCCTCAAGTTAGACGCTCAGCGAGGACCAATAAAGGGGTTCCACCCGAGTTATTTATAGCAAGTGCAAAATTAACAATCGAAGAACCCAAAACTCGCAAACAAGCATTATCGGGACCGAATAAGATGCAATGGATAGAGGCCATGGATGAAGAAATGAAGTCTCTGTTGGATAATAAACATGGGAAATCGTGCCAGCACCAAAGGACAGAGACATAGTAAGCAACAAATGGGTCTCTAAAGTGAAAAGAAATGCAAAGAGTCAGGTAGATAGATTTAAAGCTAGACTCGTGGCAAGGGGCTTTTCACAAAAATACGGAATCGACTACGACCAGGTATTTGCACCAGTGGTGCGCTGTCACGATCGAAGTGAGTGAAGGCGACGGGCGAAAGGGTAATTTTAAATCTATTATTTAATATCAGAATGCTGATTTTCCCCTTTCTATAACTCAGCCAAGGAGTTCGATTGAACCTCACGTGGTTAGTGTGAGAATATAGGGATTTGAGCACCGATTATTAATTAATAGATTAATGCATGGAATTATTTTTATTCTGTCATCCAACCAAGGAATTACAATCACGTGGCTGATATAAGAATGTTATAATTTCGTGTTGCTTTACAACTTATTTGTCTATTTGTACCGAGCGGATGTACTATAGACAGTCCCGTTCAATGACCTGCGTGGCGTTAGGGTAGGTCAGGGATTTTCTAAGCGAGAGGGATAGTGGGTCGATGAATATGGGCCCTCGAGAAGACCGTGTTCTTTCTCTGTCTTACTTTAAAGTTACTATGACTTAAATTACCAGCACTCGAATGCCAGAGAAAAGGACAGTAAATGAAAAGACAAATGTATACAAAAACATGTGTAGTATATTGACAGATTTTAATTTTACAAAATATTATAATAATGAACTTACCCCAATGGGTTGATATACCTGCACACACACTCACTTCAGATTCACCAATTTGAATCTTGTGTATACAAGAATTTACAATGTTTTACGGTTTTATCGAGATTTACAGATTAAATCTTTTCACGGGAATGCTATGCACGCTGAACCGATAGGCCGGCTTTGCTTTCTAGTGAATTTACGATGATATATATATGTTCTTTAAATGATTTTTATAAAAAGTATTAACTATTCCCGAACAAGGACTCCGATTGCCTAAGCGTTGGACGTCACGTGAAAGAGTTTAGTTAATTTTATCGCGAACTCAAATGATTTTACTCTAGGTATCCAACCTAGGAGTCCAGATGCCTAGGCGTAGGACCTCACGAGGAAAGGTTTTAAGAATAAAATTCAAGTCGCGTAATTTATATTTTAAATAAAAGAATCGAGTTACGATTATCGATCTAGGACCCCCGATTGCCTAAGCGTGGAGCGTCACGAGAACGAATTTTGAAATCGACTCAGTGAGTCTTACTCGTGGATGAATCCGATTATCGATCTAGGACCCCCGATTGCCTAGGCGTGGAGCGTCACGAGAACGAATTTTGGATTCTTACTCGCGGATAGATCCGACAAGGATTTTAGTTGCGGCGGTAATGACTAACTTTGATTATTTTTCCGGGGTTTTTATATGAAAAAGTTTGAAAGAAAAGTGGGGCCGAAGATGCCTCTTGCATAGGTTAAAGACGAAGAAGGCAATAATATAGAAGGGTTTGATTTCTTTTGGACAGCTGAGAATGACATTGTATTACGGAAGTTCTTGGAATTTTGTAGTAAACAGGATGTAAATAGAAAAATAAGTCCGTGGTGTACTGCTTAAAAATAAAGTAATGAATATATGATGACATTTGTGATCGATATATTACATACTCTAGGAAAATATAATTTTAAAAATAATACAAAATTGAGATGAAAAATCTTTAGTGATAGGTGAAGGAACGGAGAGGTTCTGTGGGGGACCATATAAATTTTTAGAGACTGCGTGTCTATGATGACATTTATTATCAATATTTTTTTTTAGGTGATTCCGAGAAATGTAATTAAAATTTAAAATAGAAGAGCTTCCTATGGTGGAAAAGGGAAAAGTAAGGATCCGCGGGAGACCGTGAGATTCTGTAAAAACGATGTTTCTCCAAAATATATAGTGACATTTATTATCGATATTTTGGACACTTCTGAGAAATGCAATTAAAAATTAAAAATAAAATAAAATTAGAGATAGATTTCTATATTGGAAAAGAAATAGTAAGGATCCGCGGGAGACGTGAGGCCCATTGGTAACAGATGGTTAAAATAGAAAGGTCGTAAAAATTTGAGTTGAACTAGAACAGAGAAATGTTTTGACAAATTTATTGAGCCCTTTTCGGTGACTTTTATGATGACAAGGGACTCGGAGCCGCGGAAGATTCAGAGAAATCTTTTCGTGGGACATCTGGAAGACATTGAGTCGGTGGATTCTTTATAAGGGATCGGCCGTAGTGGTGCAGCTGTGCATAGAGAAAGAAAGACGTACTATTTCCTAGTTGCTTGTTCTTATCTACGTCTCTCTTTCTTGTAACTTGACCGCTCATACTCGCATATCTTTCTGTGGGAATTCAGAGCAAGCCCAAAATACGTCATAGATATCTATATATGGTCAACGTACGCATACATAACACACACATACATATGTACAAAACTCATGCACATATACGTATGTACGGATACCCCTGTATTATTGTATCTTTGGTGAGTGTGCTCCGAATTCTCCAGGTTAATTCTCATAATATACATATATATAAAAAAAAAATTAACGAAAAAATTTTACTGATCTTAAGGTTCAGTTGAGTGGTGACTCAGGTGTACCGATTGTTACATCTCTACCCCCAGAGTCGTCATCGCCCTCGATGACATTAATTTATGCAAGGAAATTTCTTTGCTTAAATGTAAATTAATGAGGATAGGTCAACCTGAATCATCAATCAACTAATTAAAATATTTGTTACAATTATGCTTGATGATTAGAGGAATCCCTGGACTTCGAGTGGTAGTTGTTTGATGGCTTGGCACATGTGTTGGCTTCTTCTCTCTCTCCTTTAAGGGACAGTGCATCTAAGGGTGATGGTGACATATTTCAGTTAATTCTAAATTTCTTAGCGTTGTCCTTGTAGGCGTTGTCTTAGGCGTTTTGTTTTCTTAAATTTTTTTTTTTGGGGTAGTGGGAAGAATTTTGAAACTTGATTGGTTCTTCTCGAATCCTACCCTTGTGGATCTTTGTATCCTTCGTGGATTTAAATACCCGTGATTTTCTCGTGATCATCATTCTCTGGTTTTCTTCTTGTCGCGACAAGTGAAAGTAAAAGTGAAGAAAGAAAATGGCTTTCGTTGTCAAAGATGGAGAAGTCAAACTTATCGAGGAGGTCATTGTCCAGGAGGACGCTTCATCTGGGGAACAGGCTGTTTCATTGGAGGAAACTCTTGCGGATCCGTTATCCGTCGAGGTGGATCCGTTAGGGGTCCCATCAGTCATATTTAAAGAAGATCAATGGTTATGCTGTCCTGAACCCACTGGGATGAATCCAGAGGTTCAATCCATAGTGGAGGTGAGTGCATTACGTATAAATATAATTACAAATTCTTTTTCTTCCCTTTCCTTATTTGTTTAATTATATGTTCATGTTGTTCTTTTACAGGAGTTGCTGGTTCAAAATCAGCGGTTGATACAATTACAGCAACAACAACAACAGCAGCCGATCGACTTATCGGCGTCAGGGGACCAGGCGGTTGAAGAGCCGGTCCCTTCGACGTCATCGGGGGACGTCGAATTGCGACGATTGTTGACCCAGCCGGCTCGTCCCAAGTCGACGTACAGTCGTTGGGTGCGCTGCCCAGCTCCTGAAGGGATACAGGCAACTCCTAGGATTCCTCAGGTATGTATATCGTTATTACTTTTACTATTTTCCTTCTCATCAATATTCTTTTATTTTAAAGAAGTTTTCAATTTGTGTTTGTTTGTTTTAGAAACGTTCCATAAAAAGAAAGCGGTCCGAGCTGGTAGTCGGTGGAAGCCAAGGGGCCCCTGAACCGAGGATTCGTCCTCCAATCTTCAAGTTTTTGGAGCATTCCAGGGTCCGGGTCATGTGTGGGGATACCATGGCCGTGAGTGTGCCCTTCCGGGTGACGTTTGTGGACGGACACACCTTTCCGATCCCATTCACGGATCCACTGGTGGGTTTGTTGGCGCCGATGACGTCTCTAGAGGCGAGCTGGCTGGTGGCAACCATGCCTTGGCCCTTAATGGACCATTTCGTCTTCGAGTCCCTTTTGGCAGTAAGTTTCCTTTTCTATTTCTATATACATATATATACACATATACATCTACACATATACATATATATGTACATTCATATGCATATGTATTTAATATCATAATTCCTGTTACAGCTGATCGTTGCGATGTGTCCTATGCACCTGTGGGATCTGGCGGAAGGATCACCTCCTCGCATAAGGATAATAATCGAGGAGCTGTGGGACAAATGTTCTTCACGGGTGGCTCGCTGTGTGTACTGCGGCAATGGTCGTCGAGCGCAGCAATAATTAATATATATATATATATAATAAATTTTATGTACGTCACTGTAAACTGACTTTTTGTTTTATATTAATAAAAGAAAGAAAATTTTCTTTAAATATCTGCGTAATTACTTGTAGTCATAAGATTTTCCTAGACTTCCTTTTCCTCTTCTTCATGTAGTTAGTAAGGTTGTTCAAATCTTGATGTCTTTGCGCTCTCTGTTCTGCTGTTTTATGCTGCTGGTCATCGTTGGTTGATATTCTTTGTTCTTATACATTATATCCTTGTAGTGAAAGACATTTATCTTTTAGTTTCAGCATTAAGATTTGTTCGTTTCGTTCTAGGGTTTCCTTCCTTATTTCTCCTATAGATGTTTCCCTTTGGAAAAAGGATGGGACGTTGAGGCAAGCACGCTTGCTTCAAGTGGCCCCAATGAATCTTTCCTCGTTGTTGTTGATGTCTGGGACTGAGTCGTGTGTCGGTGCATCTGGTAGGTTCGTTGACTGCCCATGGGGTTTTCCGGAGTGGAGAGGGGTACGGGGGAACGACTGAGATCGTGTTTATCCTTCAACCCATGTTCACTTCTCATGGTTATTTTAACTTATTGCTAAGATTATATATATATGAAAAAGAAATTTTCGTTACAATCTAATGATTATGATTATTAAATTTTATCAAAAAAAAAAATTTTTTTTTCTTTTTCTCTTAGTACTATTCTTATTCATGGATATATATAAATATACGTCATTATACTTCTTAACTTATTTTGTAATTGGTGCCGGGAAGCTCCAAATATAGTAAAAATCTTTAATAATTGACGCATACATACATATATTCGTACAGATATTTTGGATATTTATTTTAAATTACTTAAAGTAAATCTAATTAACAATCAATGCAAGTTAAGCCTAATACTATCCCTTATTCTAACATGCAATTTGTAAAAAGAATTATAATATAATTTAGCTGCTTTATTGCAAGGCTTAAGAGTTATGTATATTGTTATTAATATAATTATTGTTATTATTAATTTATACGAAATTAGAATAATTTTTTCCCTTTTGGAGTATTCTTTTGTAATATTTTTTTGTTTATTTATTCTTTTTATATATATATAAATTTTTTTTTTTTTTTTTTTTTTTTTTTTTTTTTTTTGTTTTAATTTATATGTTTACATAGTTATTGTAGCTTCATACTTAATTTAGCTGAATTACTTATATTGTCTGAGTGCCCATGCATTTTTAAATTTAGGTATTTTAACTTATTATTATACTTAGTCACTGTTTTCCTTATAATATTCTTATGGCGTTTCGTAGACAGAGTAACAGACACAATATTTATTATATGTAGTATGCGCTATCTTAGTACCTTACATTATTCGGTTAGATTTTATTATTAACAACAAACAAATATTCTTTATCTTCTTGTTATATTATTGTTTTTATGATAAAACTTATTCCGACCTATGTAATAGTAGAAAATATAACTAATGATGCGATGATTACCAGCCCAAATAAATTTTATATCTAATTAGTATATATATTTATGTGTAATAATGAGATAGAAATATATATATTTTTGTTTTGTTTCAAATTTTTGGGAATTTTTTTTTTTTTTTTTTTTTTTTTTTTTCTTTTTCGTATACGGTTTTCAAATTACGTATAGATTAAATATTTGTTAATGCGTCTATTCGTACCCATGATTTTAAGAATTAGTTAATCATCATCATGAATAGGAATAGTTGCATATATTAGCATGCATATGGGTTAGTGTTAATTTGTAACGAGCATTGTTAGAGTCGTATTAGCGTGAAGAAGGAAAATGCATAGAAATATATGTATATATATATATTTTTCTTTGTATTAGAGTTTTCCGTCTTCTCGCTAAAGGGTTAATGTTTTTACTTAAACTATGGTTAGCTGAGTCAAATAGATGTATATTAGGTTATCAGTGTATGGGTTAATGTATGTGTTTTCTTAGTATATGTTAGTAAATTAAGAAGTCGAAGAGTTATATATATAATATATTTTTTTTTTTTTTTTTTTTTTTTATTTATTTGTACCCACTCGTATCCAGAGGAAAAATTATGATCCTGTTGATAAGAGTGTTTACATAATTTAGTACATGTGTATTCATTGTGTTAGTAATGATTTTATTTTGTTAGTTCTTGGATATATGATATTATGTGATTATATACGCTGGTATCTTACTTTTTCAGTTAGCTTACAGTCGGGTGGTTGTTATTGATACATCATTTCTTTTGGATTAATCTAATTCGAGAATACCTTCTTGTAACTCGGTGTATATGGGTCTGCCTTTTGACTGGTCGATGCCAACGTTGTATTTTCCTTCTCTTGTTGCTGTGATTCCCGTTCGTAGTTGAATTTGGTGAACTTAGTTTTATAACATCAAGATTCTCTAGCAGTCCTACGTGATTTTGAGGTATCAAGTATGGATGGTAACGGAGTCTCTGGTCTCTACGAATTGAAGAGGTTGATGGTGATGAATATTGCAGATTGATGGACGTAGGACTTGCACGATTTTCTCTTTCATTACTCCAAGATATGAGATCATCCAACAGTTGAGGAAGAGAAAATGTTTCCTGTAAGTCGGTGGTTAAGGATTTAAAAGGTTGCTTATAATTATCAATTATCGCATCTAAATAAATCTGAGTGCTTTCTCGCTGGTAGAAGTGTCCCACCATCAATAAATTTATCAATCTGTAAGCGCAATTTATCGGATAGTCATCAGGTAGGTCTATGTTGTCGGTTGCCCATGGTATTTCCCCAAACAGCCGTGGTAGGTCGAGATTGGAAAGGGGATGCACGTACTGGGCTCGGATTTTCCTATACTTGCGTTGTGTTTTTAAATAACGATGACTAATCCAGTAATTCCTCATGACTTGAGTTCTGATATCCTTATCCTGGGCTATGATCCATGCAGCTTGTATTTCTTTACAACTAGGTTCGATATTATCAGTAGTTTTTATGAGTAGGGATCCACAAGGGGTGCAGCGATCGGCTTCTAGAGTCCATGGATTCGGATGATTCTTATATAGGTCACTGCGACGTAAACGTCTTAAGGCTCTTAGACACATACGTCGATGCCAATGTTCTCGTATTACAATTAAGGAGACGAGATAGATGAACAAGGTGTCTATACCAAGGGGACGACTTCTAGAAGAGTATTCGTCTGTTGTTTCGAGAGACATATTGCTTGTTTTATAAAGGAAAAGATTTTAACTGATGATCTCGTACCCACTGTCTTATGCAGATGGCGTTAGTTAAAGCACAGTAGTAATTTTTCCTGAGTCCGTGGGTCGTGCAGGTAGTTGACGAGGTGCGAATTACGTCAAACTTAGGACAATTATATTTTTTAATCTCTAAGTTTACAATGTCACGATTCAGGATCTTTTGTAGATAAGTAGCTTTAATTGATCCTTTAGTGTAGACTTTCCTTGCGTTCTTAGCGTAATTTTTAAGGATATTTATTACTTCTTGGAGTTGGGTATCACCGTCTTCCCAATGAATACCGTGATGTTTTTCCGTTACCCAGTCGTTTCTTTGCTGATTTCGTGGTGTCAGTTTACGATATGGAAAAGGCTGTTCTATTATCCAGTGGCCTAAAATGTCTTCGGTAGTAGCAACCAGGGCAACTTCCTTTGGGATAAATTCTTCCTTGTTATTCCAGAATCCTTGGATATCAATAACTATATCCATACCACTTTACAGTAGTTTTTATTTTATTTACTCCTCAAAGAAAGAAGAAGAACGTGTCTCGTAATTCGTCGAACTGGTTGTAAGCTGAACTTCTTTGATAACTAACACGTGTACAACGATATAGTAAATTTTCTGACCAATAAACTCGCAGATAACTATTTCTGAGAGCCTTGTATTCGCTGAATAGGCAGGCGTTTTCGAGGTCTTCGCGACTTAATGAAGAAGGTTTTCTTATTTTGAATGGTTGCAAATATTTGTCGTAAAGTTTAAAATCTGTTACTGGATCGAAGTCATGGGCCTCGTCGTTGAAAAAGTCCTGGTGTATTAAATCGTTTCTGGATCTTAGATGTTGTCTGAATGCTCGCTTAACTTGTGCTGTTCTCCAGAAATTTCGAAGGATGAGGTGAGCAGTTAGTCGATGGAAATCTTCGAAACCTCTTTGATATTCAGATTGTATTTGACGTTCGTTTATACGAGCGTCTCGCTCTTGGTCAGTGTCGAGTCTGTTTTCGATAAGACCTTTACACATAATTCATTATTATGTGTCGGAGACGTTGAAGGTAAAGCTTCGATTATTGCTGTAAGATTTTGGTCGACCCCGTCGTCGACTATGATGCTTCTTCGATAAGTCGATTTAGTGCTTACAACAGGAGAACCGTTCCTAGTATAACAAAGAAATAGTTTGTAAGTTAGTTTTCGTGTTAGAAAGATTAAATACACCGTTAAGACTAAGGTAGTAATTAATATTCCATGCAAGAGATAAAGTTGTAAATCTTCATGCGTTTGGATTGGTTCGATAAGTTGTAATTCTTGTTCTATTTGTTTTAAGTTGTAGTCGTAGGAAAGAAATCCATAGGAGTCGATGAGTGATACGGGCGTTGGACTATCGTCGCTGTAATTGACCGAGCTGAGAGGTCGATATTTGTGAATTTCAGGAAATAATTGTGTAATATTAAGCCCGATCTTCGGTTGAGGTTGTAGTAGGGCCGTTGAGTCTTCTGACCCATACAGGGTAGTATAACCGATTCTTGCAGAAAAACCAGGGCTAAGGGTGAGAGCTCCCATACCGGATATTTTTATGTATTCAGTGGAACTTCCATGACGTGAGACTTGAAGCAAGCTTAGATGAGGTATGGAGTATATCCATCCCTTAATTTCTTTTAAGGATTTCCAGAACAGATAATGAGTTTTACTCAATCTGATGTCACATCTGCTGAACGAATCGAGTCTTGAATTTGCGAACAAATCAGCTTCACATGAAGGGTGGATAGCGGTTTCGTATATTACAAAGTTGGGTTTGCATATATAGAGATTCCTTAGTTCTTGACATTGCTTAAGTTCGTCCTCTTGAACTAATGTGTACCATTCATGATTTGAGGACATCATCAGATAATCGGATCGGGGTTGTATATAGGCGGATCCTTTAGAATTATTTCCAAAAATTTGACGAACCGGATAAGGATGAAGTTTGTACAAATTGTATTTAAGTAACTGCACTAAAGGTAGGCGAAGTGTCAGAATTAGGTTATCCTTGTAAAACTTATGCTCGAACTTAATTAATTTGGAGACTTCCTCATTATACAGATCTTCTGTTTCTATTGGGATCCGGTACTGCGGATTCTTATTGAGAAACGTTTCCATAGCTTCAAAGATTCTTTTTGGGCTAAGAAGCTGTGGTGGGAATTTTCCAACCAGAACGAGGTTTATTGCTTCAATGACATTTTTCATGAGATTAAGATATTCCTCAAAATAAGCTTGAGTATATACGCTCCAAGCACTTAGGTGTTCAATATACCTTGAGTGTGATATATTTTGTTCAGACAATGGACCAGTCATATTCTTTATAGGCTCCGAAAATTTGTAGTAAGTCTTGTGTCGAAATGCTAGCTGTATCAGGTCCTCGTATATGTCAGAATAAATGATTTGCCCTTTATTTTCAGTCATCAACGCATCATCTGATTGAGAGGCGGAAATAATTTCATCGAATTTTCGGAGAAAGTCTTGGAGGAGGGATTTCACGCTTGGGTCTTTTGGCGAAGAACGGTTTTGTGCTTGGTCTGGATCAACCAATTGTCTTATTACTTCCATCTGCTTGAATAATTTTCGAGACATGCGCTTGTAGTCTTCGAGCCTAATGTAGTATCGGCATTCCGATTCTGCAATTGATGTCAGGCAATGCTGATAAAGTCCAAGAATTTCCATGTCTGTTATAGAGGGAATTCGTTGTTCCAGAAAGTCCAAGTTCATTACAGTAGTTAGTTTCCATTCTTCTGGAGCAAGGTAAACATCCTTCAAATGCTCATAATAGAGTCCGGCGCTGGGTTCCATGGGTCTTAAGTGGACTGCACTTCCCCTTACGTTGGACACAATGACGATGACATTTATGAGAATCCATTGTAATGCCGCCATGTTGTTTGCTAAAAGTAGTTATTTTAAATTCTTACTGTATTTTTGACGTTGAGAGAGCTTACACTAATCTTAAAATTAAATTAAAGAAGATGGGCATGCGGCATGCATGGGATTAGTTTGGAGGTTGTCGTGGATTTTCATTTGGAACCTCGAGTTCCTTAGGGTCAGCTACTCCAGTAATGTTAGACTGAGTGTTCACTGTTCGAGTTCTAGGGGCAGCATAGATAACTTCCTTAGTGTGATCTGGCGGTGCATATGGCAAGTACGGATAGATAGGTCGAGCATGGTTTGCAACTTGACTTCCTTCCTTCTTTTGTGATGACTCTTCGTCCTCAGGTATATAACCTTTTCCAGTCTTTGGTAGATGTAGAAGAAGGTTGGTTACAGAGTCCCATAATGCTCCTATTAACCACACGCTCCATCCGTAGACAGTATGCAGCGCATAGCCGTGGATTAAAGTGTCCATTGCGAACTTTATCGCTTTGAACGTAAGGTAGACTCCAAAGAGTGTTACGCTGAATGTGCCTATGGTGTTGAAGAAATTATACACCTTTCCCCAGGCTTTCGCGAGAGACAGCCTAATGGCTTCTTCATCCAGTAGATTATTAATTTTGATATTGTTGTCAGCCACGAATTGACCCGTCGCACCTCTGGCGATAGTGTTTAGTACCGCAGTTCGTTCCAATGGGAACATCATGTAGTCCTTGAGCTTTACAATGTCGTTGTCTGAATAGATACCGCCTGTTGCTAATCCTTGGGCGGGAATATACTTCCAAGAATGATTTGTTGAAGCAGTGAGCTGTTCCGGATTGGGGACTGATGACAGTTTCGGATTCAACTCATACCATGAGTCTTCTAGTCGATACATTGGCGCTAATAGAGGATTACAGTCTATTTGCGTTCCAGTTTTGACTAATATGTGCGTTCGTGGCAACATATAGTATGTATCATTGCCTCGGAGTACCGGCAATTCTTGATAGCATTCTTTCGTGTCCCGTCGTCTTACATCAACAGCTATACATTTAGCGAATCTTATTACTTCGCCTGACACGTGCGCTATGTATCCAGGCTTCTTCATAAACTGGAATGCGAATTCGTCAGGTGCCAGTGTGGCTAGGATGAGTGCATTTTGTAGGACCTTCTTTTCGAGTTCACATTCTTGTCTGATCATGTCATGGTAAAGCATCATAACTTGACTCTGCACATGTCGTTCGAGGTAGACAAACTTCGTATTTACGTATGTGAAGAGATCCATTGATTTTGTGTCTATGCGATTGGCGTCGTGGAAGAATTCACTATTGTCAGAGTCGAGTATAAAGAGTCTCGGATGTTCTGTCTTGATTAATTTAGTTGCACAGTTGGAGATATGACCTTTAGCTGTTAGTGCGAATGTTACACCTCCAGTAGTGACTGAATATACTTCCTCTCCAAACTTCCGGTTGGTACGATCTTGTATTTTATTTGCAGATCCTTCGTAGAGTATGGAGAACTTGCGTGAATTACATTGATCTGGAGGCAGTAAATCCCAGAAGGTATTTCCTCCTTCGATATCCATACACTTACCGCGTTGATATTTGCAGCGAACTCCAGATCTTAATATTACTTCGTTTTGATCCAAATTAATTGGAGTGTAGTAGTCTTGTAAAGTGAAGGTGGCATACCCGGTTACAGTAACATCTTCCCAGTTACCGTAAGCGTCGGAGTATGTTCCCCTATTACACCAACCACCGGCCGTAAATGAGCCTGCTAGGGTAATTGGGAATCTGCTCGTTGCGTTCTTTTGTATCCCTGCATGTGTTGCATCGCGATACATAAAAAGTCCGGTTTCATGGATGGTCTTACAAGTTTCGTGGCTCAATTCATGAACAAATTCCATGTTATTATTTACTTCTCCAAATAGATGATCAAGCTTTCCGCAATGATAAATAGTGCGTTGAATAGTAAGTTTGCATTGAATGATTTTAATGTTCGAAAAACTAGTGGATTGCAGTAACTGGACTCGGGTGTCTTTTATTGTAGGGTTCCCAGTAGGTATGTTGCAATCCTTAATATCTAGCAAGGATAGCGAAGTGACATTTATCGACGGAGTCCCGCAATCATAAGCGATGAATCCGCGTGCCAGTTGGATTACAGATGTTAACCAGAGAATAATCCTTGTAAGCTCCATAATGTTTACCTGTAGTAATTTATTTAACTAAAACGTGATGATTAATAGAACAAAATAGGAAGTAGTAATTGCGTTAGTCAGATTGGGTATCAGTGTTAGAGTTAGTTGAATTTCTAGTATTACATATTTTTAACTTATCCACATGCTTAAGTGATCGTTTACCCTTTTCATCCTCTATTATAGCTGTATTATTGTCTAATAGTTCAACTATAACATAAGGGCCTTTATAGTGTGAATCAAATTTACCTTTTCGTGGTTCTTTCATAGCATAAACCTGATCTCCAACATTCAGGGTACTGGGGTTCAGGTGAGCGTCATAGTAACGTTTAGATCGGTGTTTAGATTTAATTAAACTAGAAGCCGCGAACTGTCTCATGTCATCCATACGGTTGACTAGATCATGTAAATACGAACCATAAGTTTCGGTTTTATCAGGTGGTGGAAAGGAACTAGGTATACGAGCTCGTTTACCGTATATAAGTTCGAAAGGAGTGAAATTTGTGGATTCGTGTACAGAAGTGTTATATGAAAACATTGCAAAAGGAACGAGTTTGTCCCAGTCATCATATTTATTTACATAATGTTTAATAAATTCTGCCAACACGATGTGACTACGCTCTAGGGCTCCATTAGTTTGTGGATGATACCCTGAGGTAGTAACCTGTTTAATTTTAAAGATTTTAGCCAAATGATGAAATATTTTACCAACGAATGATCGACCTTGGTCGCTCAATATTACACGAGGTGATCCGAACTGAATTATTACATTTCGCGCAAGTGCATCTGCAATGGTTTCAGCTTTTATGTTAGGAATCGGCACAGCTATACAATATTTTGTGAGATTGTCTTGTATAGTCAAAATATGCATATTACCTGATGGTGTTAAGGGTAATGGACCAACTGTATCGATTGATATTTTATCAAAGGGTTCTGCTGGAGTGTCAGTGATTATCATTGGCTCCTTAGTCTTAATTCGGACTAATTTTTGCTCTTGACAACTTCTGCAGGTTCGGATGAATTCCGTGACGTCATCTCGCATGTTAGGCCAGTAGAAACGTTCACGGATTCTTCGATATGTTTTGGTGATGCCTTTATGACCACCCGTCAAACTTTCATGATACTCTGCAATGATATCTCGACGGACATCTTCATCAGGCATTGTTACACTTCCATGACAAATAGTCAGCGAACATTCACAGTCACTCAGGCATTCTTTGAGAAGGTCAATGACGATTGATTGGCTCAAGCCTTCCAGCATATCTCCTGGCTTTGAGATTCGTAATGATTTTATGCTATAATGGTTTAATACATTTTTGACAGTTTTTAGTACGTCTTTCAATTCTTGTATGGAAAATGAGTCAAAGTGGTTCCTTTTCAACACCGCGCTAAGAATTCTATGCTTACCATGCGGTGTTATAAGTACCTGATTAACTTTTGGCTTTTTCAATTTTAGATCTTGAGGATCTATTTTGTCTGTCTCTATCAATAGTCGTGAGGTAATAGTTGTAAACTCGCAGTCAGCGGAAATAAAGTGCAAGTAGTTGTCCCTGAAATATGTCAGATTTTCATTAGATGTATGCAGGGTTAGTTTACTCTCAATATTTTTCATTCCAGGATAAAACAATTCACAAGGAACAGTTTCAGCTACGGATTTTCTTCGTTCTAGCTGTGGTTGGGGTACTTCAATTTCTTCATCCGTATCTGTACTTGAAAAACTTTCGTTGATGGGTGGTAAATTAGCCCATCGTCTACTTGCTGCTCCTGGCGGTATTCTTTCGTCAATTTCTGATCCTGATGTTGATCCTTCAGAAGTTACTGCGGGGGTTGATCGTCCTGCAGGATGTCGAAAGGTTATGCCAGATGGTCTGCCGGGCTGAGGTTCTGGTGCCTTACCAGGACCCTCAGGTCGTGGAGATTCATATGATGGATTTTCAGCACGTCGATCCCAATAGTAGTTTTCATTTTCTGATGACGGTCCAGGTGACATTTCGACAATATTTTTAGGTAGCGGTACCTGGACAGGTTCAGTTAATGAAGGAGTTTCTTCGTCTTCCTGATTATTCACATACGTCAATTGGTAATCAGTCGATCGAGTTTTTGTGGATAATGGTCCTGATTTATCAGAACTTTTGGAAGGTGGAATACGATTAGTTGTGAGGCTAGGAAAAGCACTACTTCTACCGTGAGCCACTGGTGGTGCTGGAGCCACTGGTTGAGTGGTCTGTGATTGCTTTGAAGGTCGACCAACCTTACGTGTTTCTGGCTGAGATATTGGAATTCGGGCTATCGTTTTTGCACGCTGGATTGGAGGCGGAGGTGCTAAAGAAGGGTTACTTGCTAATCTTCGCAACCTTACTCTCTCACCTATAGTGCTAGCGTTCGCTATTGCTGCATTTGTAGCGGATGATCGCAATCGCTCTAAATGCTTGGCGATTGAGCTAGATTGTCTGGCGGCTGTTTCAGACTTGGTCGTAGGTAATACCATAATAACAGGATTTCTTGACAATGCATCTGCATTTAAATTCAATCGTCCTGGCTTGTAATAGAAAACATACTCATACTCTCTGAGTCTTGTTCTCCATCGAACCAAGCGTTGAACAGGTGGCTTAACAGAGTCGATCCATTTCAATGGTTCGTGATCGCATACAAGAGTGAATCTCCGACCGTATAAGTATGGTCGAAAGTGTAGAATACCATAAATAACTGCCAAACATTCTTTCTCAGTTGTCGTATAGTTTCTTTCGGCTGGTTTAAGAAGTCTTGATAAATATGCTATTGGCCTATCTTCACCAATTTTTCCTTGACTTAGTACGGCACTGATGGCGAGATCTGAAGCGTCAGTAGTAAGTATAAAAGGTTGAGAAAAGTCAGGATATTGCAGAACTGGAGATGTGCATAATGCTTTACGCAAGTCATCAAAACTCTCTTGTTGAGCTGTAGTCCAGATGAACGGATTATCTTTCTTTAGCAATTCTGTTAGCGGTTTTGCACGCCCCGAGAAATTTTCGATAAAACGCCGATAGTATCCAGCTAGACCGAGAAACTGTCTAATGTTTGTTACGGTTTTTGGTCTAGGAAACTTCTCGATGGCTTCTGTTTTCTTTGGATCTGGGCGCACACCACCATTGCCAATAATATGACCAAGGTATGCGACTTCGAGATTCAAAAATTCACACTTATCAGATTGTAGGACTAGATTAGCCTGAACTAGCCTATTAAAAAGTCGCCGGACACGTTTGCCATGCTCTTCGAGTGATGATGCAAAAATAACAACGTCATCGAGATATACGAAAAGTTCGACGTCTTGTAAACCTAGAAGAACTCTGTCCATAAGTCGCTGGAAGGTAGCTGGAGCATTTTTCAGTCCAAATGGCATTCTAGTATATTCATAGTGGCCATTAGGGGTACTAAATGCAGTTTTCTGCTGGTCTTTTGGATCCATTTTAATTTGATGGAAACCACTAGCTAAATCAAATACTGAAAAATACTTAGCTCCTCCGAGTCTGTCAAGAATTTCGACTATGTTTGGAAGGGGATAAGCGTCGCCTATGGTTTTCTCATTTAATTGACGAAAATCGATTACCATACGCCAACGTTTATTACCTTTGGAATCTGGTTTCTTTGGAACTATCCAAAGTGGTGAATTATATGGGGAAACAGATTCAGTTATTACACCGTCATTTAACAGCTTATTCACCTGTCGGGCAATTTCTTCCTTATGTACAGGTGGAAAACGATATTGTCTGACAGATATAGGAACTTCGTCGACAGTCGGAATAGAATGTGTCATCATCGTAGTAGCAGGAAGATCGTCTCCAGGGAGGTGAAAAAGAAGCGGAAATTCTCGGATAAGTTCATGCACATGCTCTCTTTCTAGTACGTTTAAATGATCAAGTCGGAGACTGGCGCATATTCGCTCAAATCTATCTTGATCGGTTTCTGGAACATCACTTTCTTCAGAATCATCAAAGAAATCTTCAGAGCTACCGTCACATTCAAAGGGAATAATTTCTTGAGGAGGTATAACTAATTCTATGTCATCTTCATAGGCATTAATTGCATAAACGCAGCAAGTATTATTATTATTTGTAACCAAAGCATTACCAATAAAGATATTCTCGCGAGTTTCAATGCGGGGCAAAAATCCAGTTTTCAAATCTGTTTTGCAGAGATTGATTGGAACTATTGTGCGAGTTCGTGCTTTTAATACAAGTATCGAGGGTTCGTCTTCTAATTGGAGTGTGGTTATTTGTGGTGTATCGAATGGGTCACCGTTAGTATTTTCGAGCGGAATCGGATGTATAGGTTCGGAATCTGCGACTATGGTATTATGATGAAAAGATATTTCAACCTTTTCATTTGTTAGAAAGTCAATACCAATTATTCCGTCAGTTGGAATAGGTAGTGGATTCTCGAGAACATGAAATTTCTCGGGATTTGAGAAGAATGTGATCTCTGTTGTACCCAGAGTATCAAGTCGTTCCGTAGTGATCCCTTTTATTGAAACAGAGTCCCAGGTATCAATTACTGTGCGAGGGGCCAATGCATCTTTTCTAATTACGTTTATGTCAGCACCTGTGTCAACTAGGAAACGAGCTCTGCCGTTTCGCAACTCAGGGGCTGTTAGAGTGACGACTGGTCCTCTACCCTGGACTTCAGACCACATTATGAATTTTCGACTGTTAAGAATCTGATTGTTGGGGGACGCGCTTCCATGAGGTTCGCGCTGTTCGGCGTCGCGTCGTTCTGCCGAACCGCGTTGGAGTTTAAAGGCTCCTTGGGAGGTGCAGGGGAGTTTGGTCTCGAATTATTTTGTTGGTTTTGGGGATTACCGGAATTATTGTTATTCCCGTAATTATTTCTGTTGTAATTATTATAACCGTTATTGCCATATCTTTGATTATTATTGTTATTATTATTATCGTAATTATTACGACTATTGTAGTAGTTGGGGTTACTATTGTTGTAATTATTATTAGGACTACATTGATTGTTGTCTTGAGGAGGATAATTTGGGTAGTATGGTGGGTTATAAGAAACTGGAGGTGGATATGCTCCAGGGGGTGGATATTGGTATGGCATGGGGGGTATATATGGCATTGGAGGGAAGTAGCCCGGTGGAGGATAATATGGGTAGTAACTTCCAGGTGATCGACTTCGTGAACGATAAGGTTCTGAGCTACTACGCTCAGAATAATTACGTTTATCACGTGGTGGTGTCGTATCTCGCACCGGAGATCTACTATACGAGTTAGAAGATCTAGTATTGTCTTCGCGAGCGAATCTAAACGGTATTGTGTTTCGACGCTCCTCGTCTTGAAAACTGACCATTCGAGTTCTACGCGGTAGGTCAAGATTCGCGGATTCAGATTGCGCGTAAGCTAAATAATTAGAATTACGGTGAGAGCTACCTCTCAGGTCTTCCTCGAGCCGTAATGCAATTTTATATGCATCGTCGAGAGTACCAGGATTTTGGACACTTACTCCGTATATTAAATCGTCCGGTAGTCCGCGTTTAAATGACTCGAGTGCTAATCCGTCTAACATTTTCTTCATCGCAGCTACCTCAGCGTCATTGTTAAAGCTCTCGTTTAGTGCAGTTATTGCATTAGCGCGAATTTTCTTTATTCGGGTATAATAACTCAGGATCGACTCATTTTGCTTGAGTCGAATGGCTTGAATATCCGCGCAATATTGTGGATACGTTTTCTTAGTGGCGAAATATTCTTTAAGCGCGTCTCTAAGAGTATTCATTGTATTGATTGTCTTATCCGCGATCGCGTCTCTAGCCGTGTCCTTGAGCTTAGATTTTACTCCGTTAAAATAAGTGTTTACGAGATTTTCTGGTACGATTGTAAGGCCATTTTCTACGTCCTGTAAGAACGCTTGTAAAGGCATGTTTTTACCGTCAAAACTCGGGACTTGCATTAACGCTTGATGCAATGTCATACTTTCCCCGAGGGACGTGATCATTTGATCCGTAATGTTCGCGTGGCGGGTGATATTATGGACTTGTTGGTCTAAATCATTATTGTTAGCCTGTGGATCTAATCCATCATTGGCTGGTGGATTCATTTTGATTAATTACTTAGGAAAAGGTTATAGGAGTAATATAGAGATAGTAAAAATGAGAATTTTGGTAAATAGTACGAAGTTAGCAAGAAAATCTGCAATGGTCAAACGCAGGTGAAAGTTGCGTTAATCAGAACAAAAATTATTTACCAATTAATTGTTACCAAATTAAAAATAGCGTTGAATTGAATTTATAATTGTCTCTTGTAAAGTGAGTAGTGTTTGAGATTTGTTAATTGCTTGAATGAAGTGTTGTGTCTGTTTGTGTTTGTTGATCTTTAGTTTTAGGATTCTTATCGACACTACTGGTGGGTGAATTATCTGTTTCCTGAATGTTTACAGTATTTGTTAAATTTTCCCTTTTTACAGGATACGGACCCAGTGATCCTTTATCCAGTATCGCTATTAACTTTCGTATCTGAAATTTTCTCCCGGCGCGTTTACCGCGTTTCATTGAATGTTTGAAATGTGAGTAAAAATAGGTTTATTTTACGGAACTACAGTTATTTTCTCCTCCGAATCTGGATGATTTATTTCCTGATTTTGTAAAGTGTTCGTTGGATTTTGTAAAGATAACGGTATTGTTACGGGAGTGTATGATAACTCTCCCCTATGGTAAATTGCAACTAATTTTCGCAACTGATACTTTCTTCCAGCACGCTTTCTGCGTCTCATCAAATATTTCCAAGTTGTACGTGCAAGTCACCCTTCTCAATTGCTCCAATGATCAATTAAAGAGTAAGCGTACTACAATAACTGATCTTACGAAACACTACAAGCTCTCATGGGTTTTTGAAAATGAGTGGATGAGTGAATAATGAATGAATCGCCTGGAATCCGACAAAAAGTCTGCGGTCTCCCAATTGATTCGATGAAAGATTGAATAGAATCCGTCAAAAAGTCTGCGGTCTTCTAAACAACCGTGATTAATGAGATGAGTAATGAATAAATAATAACTGATCCAAAGTACCAAAAATAACTTGCGATTTCGGGCGCAAGAAGGTGGCAAGTTATTTGCACGTAAAACGCAGTAGTACTATAGAATGAAGAATCACTTTAGGAAATCACAATTTATTTTCACTGAAATTGATTCTAATTTTAATAATTAAATTTATCGATAATAAATTGATTTTTGTCTGATACTTGCATACGCGGGTCTAGAGGCGATAATCTATAGTTAAATTTCAAAAATCTTTTAGGTATGTCGATTGATGTAAGTTTGTAGTTAATAGAACTTTGTGACCGATTTGCGTGTAAATATTTTTGTATAAAAGGGCACGATGGTGCGTCTTCTATGATTGCAACTAATCTTTCGATGTGATATTTAATTTTAGTTCGTTTAGTGCGTTTTAGTGTAGATGAGTTGGGCATGAACGTGTAGTAGTGATAATTTGTGTAGCTAGTAAAATTGTAGGTAACAATAAATTTGAATTTATTAAACTGAATGTACAGCACTTTTCAACTAAAGACTTTATTTTTTTCTTTTCGAAAATATAGTAAAGGTTAAAGATTTTTTTTTTTTTAAAGATAAATGAAAATAAGTTTTAAGAACAGAATAAAGAAAAAAAAATTTATTGCACAAGAATTTTAAGGTAAGAGTCTTAGGAGTGATTTAAAGATTTACTCCAGGATTTTATTAAAAAGATTAACAGAAATTAGTATAGAAAAAGATTTCAGATAAAGTTTATAGGTTTTGACGTTCAAATATTTTTAATTTATTTAAATTGATTTCGATGCGTTTTGATTTTCTGCGATTTTTAGCGAAATTATTTAAAAAAAATTTGAGATAATTGTTTCGGTAATTAATTTCAATGATGGAGTTAAGAAAACTGAATCTGAGTTATTTTTATTTTTAAATGTTAGGAGAAAGATTTCGCTTTTTAAATTCGATACGAATGTTTTTAAATTTGTAAAAGAGATTCCTTTTGAAACAAATAGTGAATATTTTTATCTTCAATTTTGAATGGTTTTTATTTTTGAAATCTAGGAAAAAAAAAAAATTTTGTATTAAAAATTTTGAGGATTAAGATTTAGAAATTGAATACTTAAAATTACAAGTTGAAATCTAACTCAGAAATTTCAACAAGGCAGAACGTTTATTTTGTTAAAATTACAAGAATCGAATAATATTATAAATTTTTAGTGAAAAGAACAATTCACCAGCGTATCCCACCGCTGTCACCAAATTTTTCGACTGTCACGATCGAAGTGAGTGAAGGCGACGGGCGAAAGGGTAATTTTAAATCTATTATTTAATATCAGAATGCTGATTTTCCCCTTTCTATAACTCAGCCAAGGAGTTCGATTGAACCTCACGTGGTTAGTGTGAGAATATAGGGATTTGAGCACCGATTATTAATTAATAGATTAATGCATGGAATTATTTTTATTCTGTCATCCAACCAAGGAATTACAATCACGTGGCTGATATAAGAATGTTATAATTTCGTGTTGCTTTACAACTTATTTGTCTATTTGTACCGAGCGGATGTACTATAGACAGTCCCGTTCAATGACCTGCGTGGCGTTAGGGTAGGTCAGGGATTTTCTAAGCGAGAGGGATAGTGGGTCGATGAATATGGGCCCTCGAGAAGACCGTGTTCTTTCTCTGTCTTACTTTAAAGTTACTATGACTTAAATTACCAGCACTCGAATGCCAGAGAAAAGGACAGTAAATGAAAAGACAAATGTATACAAAAACATGTGTAGTATATTGACAGATTTTAATTTTACAAAATATTATAATAATGAACTTACCCCAATGGGTTGATATACCTGCACACACACTCACTTCAGATTCACCAATTTGAATCTTGTGTATACAAGAATTTACAATGTTTTACGGTTTTATCGAGATTTACAGATTAAATCTTTTCACGGGAATGCTATGCACGCTGAACCGATAGGCCGGCTTTGCTTTCTAGTGAATTTACGATGATATATATATGTTCTTTAAATGATTTTTATAAAAAGTATTAACTATTCCCGAACAAGGACTCCGATTGCCTAAGCGTTGGACGTCACGTGAAAGAGTTTAGTTAATTTTATCGCGAACTCAAATGATTTTACTCTAGGTATCCAACCTAGGAGTCCAGATGCCTAGGCGTAGGACCTCACGAGGAAAGGTTTTAAGAATAAAATTCAAGTCGCGTAATTTATATTTTAAATAAAAGAATCGAGTTACGATTATCGATCTAGGACCCCCGATTGCCTAAGCGTGGAGCGTCACGAGAACGAATTTTGAAATCGACTCAGTGAGTCTTACTCGTGGATGAATCCGATTATCGATCTAGGACCCCCGATTGCCTAGGCGTGGAGCGTCACGAGAACGAATTTTGGATTCTTACTCGCGGATAGATCCGACAAGGATTTTAGTTGCGGCGGTAATGACTAACTTTGATTATTTTTCCGGGGTTTTTATATGAAAAAGTTTGAAAGAAAAGTGGGGCCGAAGATGCCTCTTGCATAGGTTAAAGACGAAGAAGGCAATAATATAGAAGGGTTTGATTTCTTTTGGACAGCTGAGAATGACATTGTATTACGGAAGTTCTTGGAATTTTGTAGTAAACAGGATGTAAATAGAAAAATAAGTCCGTGGTGTACTGCTTAAAAATAAAGTAATGAATATATGATGACATTTGTGATCGATATATTACATACTCTAGGAAAATATAATTTTAAAAATAATACAAAATTGAGATGAAAAATCTTTAGTGATAGGTGAAGGAACGGAGAGGTTCTGTGGGGGACCATATAAATTTTTAGAGACTGCGTGTCTATGATGACATTTATTATCAATATTTTTTTTTAGGTGATTCCGAGAAATGTAATTAAAATTTAAAATAGAAGAGCTTCCTATGGTGGAAAAGGGAAAAGTAAGGATCCGCGGGAGACCGTGAGATTCTGTAAAAACGATGTTTCTCCAAAATATATAGTGACATTTATTATCGATATTTTGGACACTTCTGAGAAATGCAATTAAAAATTAAAAATAAAATAAAATTAGAGATAGATTTCTATATTGGAAAAGAAATAGTAAGGATCCGCGGGAGACGTGAGGCCCATTGGTAACAGATGGTTAAAATAGAAAGGTCGTAAAAATTTGAGTTGAACTAGAACAGAGAAATGTTTTGACAAATTTATTGAGCCCTTTTCGGTGACTTTTATGATGACAAGGGACTCGGAGCCGCGGAAGATTCAGAGAAATCTTTTCGTGGGACATCTGGAAGACATTGAGTCGGTGGATTCTTTATAAGGGATCGGCCGTAGTGGTGCAGCTGTGCATAGAGAAAGAAAGACGTACTATTTCCTAGTTGCTTGTTCTTATCTACGTCTCTCTTTCTTGTAACTTGACCGCTCATACTCGCATATCTTTCTGTGGGAATTCAGAGCAAGCCCAAAATACGTCATAGATATCTATATATGGTCAACGTACGCATACATAACACACACATACATATGTACAAAACTCATGCACATATACGTCTTTGGTGAGTGTGCTCCGAATTCTCCAGGTTAATTCTCATAATATACATATATATAAAAAAAAATTAACGAAAAAATTTTACTGATCTTAAGGTTCAGTTGAGTGGTGACTCAGGTGTACCGATTGTTACAGCGCCAAACAACGTTTCGTGCAGTCTTGACAGTTGCAGGTAAACTAAACATGGCTGTGAAGCATTATGACGCTAAAACGGCATTTCTCAATGGGAAATTAAAGGAAACATTTTTCATGAAGCAACCGGAAGGGTACGAAATACGTGGTAAAGAGAACATGGTCTGTTGATTAATTAAGAGTATTTATGGATTGAAGCAAGCAGCAAGAGTTTAGAATGAACGACTGCACGAGGTCCTTGAAGAACTTGGTTTTGCTCGGAGTGAAGCAGATCCCTGTCTGGACGTTAAAATTATAGCAGAAATGATTATGTATATCATTGTTTATGTTGACGATTTAGTTATCGCCGGTACATTAAGAGAAATTGAGTAAACAGCTAAAGATTTAAACAAATTTTTTAAATTGTCAGACTTAAGGGATTTAAAAAATTATTTGGGCATACAGGTAGAAAGGGAGGGACATGCTTTCTCTATCTTCAAGAACAGTATATCAAAATGATGGTAATGGACTTTCGTTTGCAAGATGCCAAGTCATCCAAGATACCCCTAGACCCAGGCTACTTGAAGACAAGGACAGATAAGGCAATGGAGGACAGCGGCAGGTATCAGCAACTAATAGGGGCTTTGCTTTACGTAGCAGTAAATACTCGGCCAGATATTGCAGCAAGCGTGAACATTTTGAGTCAATATACAACAATATACAATATTCAACGTAAAACCTTCAACAACAGACTGGACAGAAGTCAGAAGAGTCTTACGTTATTTAAAGGGAACAAAGGGCAAGAAACTAAAGCTGAATACTGATTTTGAAATGAATCAGCTGATCGACCACGCAGATGCGAGTTGGGCTGAGGATCAAGCAGATAGGAAATCCAATAGTGGCTACATATTTAAATTATTTGGAGGACTTATCAGTTGGGCATGCAGAAAACAAACTTGTGTCGCACTTTCATCAATGGAAGCTGAATATGTGGCACTAGCAGAAGCGTGTCAAGAAGGAACTTAGTTAATCTGTTTGCTGGAAGATTTGCAACACAAGAGTCAATTGCCAATCAAGATATATAAAGATATTCAGAGTTGCATAAAGAAAGCTGAAAACAAGAAGTTCAGTAACAGGACGAAGCACATCGATACAAAATACCATTATGCCAATGCAATGTACGAAAAAGGAGTCTTCGTCTTTGAATACTGTCCGACAGAAGAGATGTTAGCAGATATAATGACCAAACCACTCAAGGAAATCAAGCTTAAAGTTTTGGTCGAGAAATGCGGATTATCAAATTAACATCGAATCAACAGCTATCGTTGAGGAGGCGTGTTGAAAATAGCAACGATACTGTAGATGCAGTGATGTCAGGACATGTTATATGTTGGATGCAAGGAAGGGTCAATTTTATGACCTGAGGTACTGTCGGTACTTTTGGGTTGCCAGTAGTCATAGTTAGTGTCAACTGAACTCCCGTGACGAACGGTCCACCTTTGTGTTATAATATTATCGAGTACCTACACTACTTAAATCTTTAATGTATTCGTTTGTATATTCTAGAGTAGTTTATTATTAATAAAGACAATAAATTGCAATAATATTTTTCCTTCATAAATCCTATATATTATATTATCTCAATCTTCCAACCTCAATTCCCAATGAAAACAATAAGAGTTTAATGTATTTTTAATCATAATTAAATACATTTTATAATAAACATAATATATAGTACATTGATTCTTCAAGCTTCATAATATTAATTATACGATCTTTGATTTAATAATATTGTTAGCAGACATGTGATAATTTTTTTGAGTTTCTACGAGATAAATTTTTATAAAAAAGAATTATTCTAAAATTTATTTGTCAAGTTTTTACAATTTTTTCACATGTGAATTTTTACTTTATATTTATATAATTTATTTATTAAAAAAATGAATTCAAAAAGTCATCAGTCATCTGAAAATTTCAAATTCATTTAATTTAGGGGATTTTATTTCAATCTAGGGGATTTTTAGCGGGCGTTTAGGGGAAAGTAGATAAGTCTATCTGGTAACACTGGGCACCAAAATTATGGTTACCCTTGGCAGCTACAATTTCATGTGGCTTCACCACATTAGATATCCCAGTTTCATTCATATTTCATATGTCTGACACACTTAAACCAGAATTCTCGATTACTTCAGCTAATTTGTCGGAAAAAACTTTGACAATTTTCCAAAGAATTGTAAGCCATTCTTTTCTGGTCCTCTTATTTGCAATCCAGAAGGGTGGAAATTTAACGCTGATTTTAGAAACTCACTTGTAGACAAGGCGACTACGATTTTGAGAGAATATCCATAGAAGATTGATACTGAATTTTTTGGCGGTGGCATTTACACGTTTTCGTTCGTTATTCACAGCATTGGTAGCATCATTTAAGTACTGAGTAGTGAAAGAATCTCTGAGAGTTCTCCTTTTATAAGTTCGTATCCTAAAATAAAATAAAAGACATACATTATTTTTGTTCTAAATCGTAGGGTAAATTGAGTATCTAGTGCTCGACTAACCTCAACCCGAAAATTTGAAACAAAAGTGAGATTATGAAAAAAACTGATGGCATTATATCCAAATAATTTATACATATCAAAAATATACAAAACTTATAGAAGTTTAATATTTATCTGATTCAAAACGGGAATTATTTGACTCACGTAGAGAAATATTTCTATTCACTATTTTATTGCGATTTGGTCACAAAATAAACAAAGCCTACTTCACTCGATCGGGAAGTCATCAGCAGCGGTGGTACGATGACTTGCTTTCCCGCAACCGCTTTTTTCCACAATTGTTAGTGTGCGGTGTATAGTTTCTAAGATATTTCAATTGCAAGTGGCTGAAGTAGCCGTTCGGCACGCAAGTGATTCGGGTGATCAACAAAGTTAAGTAGCATCGAGCATGCTTATTACTTGGCTGGATTACTGCTTAGCCACGCGTCGGGTTCAAACTAGAATCTCTGACCGTTAGACGCGGGATGAAGATCCAGTAATCAGTAAAATGGGAATTTTATTAACTAATGAAGCTTCACTCGAACCGAAACTGTACTGGCTAGGTTTTTTCTGTGGTTTTCCTACGCCACTGCACCTCCACTGTACAAGGGGGAGGTAGTAGGGCATCACCGTAATGATGCAGTACAGTTATAAGCACAAGTTGGGTCACAGCTGCAAAAAAATTGTGGTTGAGTCAAAGTTGTTACGAGACGTTTATTTGAGCCTCGATCGTTTTTTTTTCTTATTTGCGTGATAGAATTCAGCTAACCGACGTCGCGACAATCAAGAGGCTTTCTACTTAGACTCTCATCTCCACGTGGGTGAAGTCTTATTTCCCTGGAGGCGCAATGCTCAACAGTAGATGATAAGTCGACCCACTGGAACAGACTATGGCCCATTGCCCTGCAGTTCACCTTGCAGAGACATACGCAGCTGGATCATTATTTAAATGAGGCCAGTTTGACTTATGTGGCGCCATCTCTGAAAGGGAAAACATAACATGTGATATTTCAGATGGTCAACTGTAAATAAAAAGAACCAGAGGATTCTTTGGAGGGAAAACTCTCACTCTTGATTGATACTCAACATGTGCGGACGTTTTAACTACGTAGATTTTTTTTTTTGTATAATTTTTTAAAAAGGAATTCTACGCTGAATTATAATTTAAAGTAACGTAAATGACACTTGGGTTCTATTTTGTTATCGCTGTCTATAGTTGTAAATAGTCGAACGCTCTTCGGGAGCTGGTTAGAGATATTAATAAATTACTGAGTTGCTTTGAAACATTGTGTTGGTGATTGAATATAACAACTTACCTTTGCACCATATAATAAGTATAGCGGATTATTGAGCTGAACGAGAATCGTCTACGTTGCTAGGATTTGCTGCACGGACTTGCCCGTCCTCAACGCAAAGTAAGTCCTGTTTATTTCTACTGCTCAATATGAATTACCTTATGTATCCTGGAGAAGCCAGCTTGACAACCGAGGTAAATTAGTATTCGAAATTACGCGATCCGACAAGTTAGTTAACGCTGCGTAGAAGACAGCTTGTGTCGAGATCGGACGGATATCTGTCCTCGTGGCTATTCACTTCGAAGAGGAAGTATACCGTTTTAAAGTAACAAGAAAAAAGTTTGTGCACCTACTTTCAGGAAAAATTGAAAGTTTAAGTAAGGATCGTTCAGTAAGTAAAAGAGACTTAGTTTGTAGAATAGGCAAAACAAACAATAAGAGAGGCAAGAAAAAGTATGTAGCAAGGGAAAATTTGAATGCGAATTCTTGTAAACCACGATAAGTGATACAAGTAAAATCAAATTGTAATTAAAATTTAATTGCCTATCTTTCTTCTATGCTCAACTAGCCCCACCCTAGCTTACATGATTTATAGATTGTTCCTGAAGATAACGGAACTGAGATCGTCGATACCGAGATATTATTAGCTTTAGCTGATAGCTTCAAGAGTATCATTACATTAATGATTCTAAACAAAACTAAACAATGGATCTCTCTAGAAGATAAAACTCAGTTGATATATTATTAAATGTTTCTAATTTTTTATCAAGTTTAACAAATGTTCATACTACAATAATTCTTTAACAAATTATAACGTAAACCGTTTTTATTTTCACGACGGAGACGTGAAACAAACCCGGAGTCGTATGTGGTCACCCAAGTATATTGAAGAAAAAAATTATAAATAACGATAATAATTATAACTAAAAATAATAAATAATTATAAATAAATTGAAGGTGTGCCTGGACCAGCTCCTCAGGCTGGGTTAGTGCACGAGGGCGCCAGCCCGTTTACAAAACGGACAAAAATTATAACCGATCAGGGGAATGATCACGGGACAAAATCTCGAGCGAGAATGTATGCACCAAGCGGAATGACAACCAAACAAATAAATAATGAATAAAAATAATAATAAGGAATAATTACTATTAAATATATCCAGGAAACAAGTAAATAAATATGGGCTATCACTGGGTTCCTTTTACGAAATTATTTATTTCAAAATATATTTAAATAAACTCAACAAATGATTACAATACCCAAATAATTAATATAATTAATTCTTTATAATAAGATTTTATTAAATAATAATATGCTCATAGTAGCCAAATAATAATAATAATCAATTCAATTTAAATAATATTATTAAATTATCAACTGGGGAAACCAAATTACAAATTACAAATTTTTACCCAATGTAATTAATATAGATTGTAAACAAATAAAATAATACTAATCTTTTTCTTTATTTTATATTATTGACTCTGGGGAGAGAAAGACGCGGGTACCCAATACATATTTGGCAACACTGGGTTGCATACCATTAAATTATAAAATAAATTTTACCCAGAGAAATAATATATTAAGTACTGTTGTAAGACAAGGAGCTACATACGCTATCCTTGTCTAATCTCCTAAGGAGACGCGTCTTAGTACATATGCACCCAAATGCCGTGACGGACGCCGAATATATTCAACTTATTATAACAATAACTCAGGTTCAATTATTTATGAAACAAATACCGCGATCAACTCTACTGAAGGACCAGCGATAGCCGATGCAACAAATGATGATACAATTGATTTACTGGCGTTGATAATAATTTACTTCTGGAACAATTTAACCATAACAATACTCAAACTATACTTTTGACTTAATATAATAAGATACTAATTATTCAAATTAAACAAACTTTAACTCTGTAATTATTTCATTAAGGCTACTGGGCCAGAACAATTTACTCAAAAATAATCACGGACAACAACACGTCCTATCTTTACAAAATCCCGGTCTTCTCTGATTATTTTTCGTTGATTTTTCTGAGGGAGGGGTATCACTCCCGTTTTATCCCCTCTCATGACCTCGGACCCGAAATTTTCAATGGAAATAAAATATTTAAAATCATTAAACGACCTGAGTTATTTTATAATAATAAAATAATATTTCCTATTTATCAACATAAACATGATAATTATTAACCCTTTAAACGATAACATAATAATTATTTCAGTGCACCACGTGGCTGAAGAAAAATATTGAATTTTATCCCCACTATATCGACTTACTCTCACTTCGGTCGATATTTTTATGTATGCTCTACACACACGCGTGGTACTGACTGAAATGAAAATATCGATTAAGTACATAAATTCAAAATAATTATCAAAACATATATATAAACATAATAAACAATAATATCAATAAATTTATAATTAAATCATACTAAAATAGTCCACCAAAATAATATGAATATTTAAATAATAATAAATTATAATAAATAAATGCGCTTGATTTGAACTAGGAGTTGTTGTTAAATTCACGGCGAGATGGAAAAGCAAGCGCAGCGATTCACGTTTGAATCGCTATGTGACAAAGTATACTTTATATTTGTATTTATCTATTTATTTATTTATATATTGACTTTTGGATTTACATTCTATAGAAGTGCTTAACACCAGTACATACAAACCAGGAAATCCAAAGTTATAAAGATAAGTAACAAAATATACATATTCAGTTCAATATACAAAGTTAAAAGTTAACAGTATTATAACAAAATTATTATACTGACATTACAATATGCAAGGAAAAAGATAGATACTATTAAGTCAATCATTCCAATCCAGTTTCTTATTTATTTACTAAGAAAATTCCTAGAAGAGTTGAGATATTTCATTTTATTCGGTACTTTAAAGTATTTAATTGTCACGTAATACGCATTTTCGACCTAATTGATTTATCAATTTTAGGTAACATTAGCAGTCTCGATCGGGTATTAATATGTCTTACAGAGTGAAATAGTTTACAATTATTATAATAATACGTAAGTGCATTTAAAATAAAAGAGTACTTTATTTTCCAAGATACCTTCAATTCACCTTCAAATCGAATGTAACGTAATAATTCATTTGGCATAGAAACCAACGATTCAAAAAATTATTTTTTTTTTTCAGCTCCGAATCCGTTACTATTCAATGGAAATAATCCTGGGACATCCTCGTTAGGGAAGAATAATCAACGGACACCATATTTATCTGTAATCTATACCGCCTTACAAGATTTTTCAAATGAACAGCAATGTCAGACTAATCAACAATTCCTGGCACTATTACCGCCTAAGTTAAAAATAAAAATACCATGGGACAAATTTACAACCAAGCTACTAGAATGTTATATTAATCAAAAAGTGCCCACGCTGTGAGATCTTCAAGCAATGATTCACGCCATTGTAAATTACTTAATCAATGGTTTGAAAGATGATACCTATGGTATTGTCTTAAAAATTGTGGAAAAAATATCCAGATTTATTTGTAGATTAAATAAAAAATGCTATCATAAATAAGGGTATAAAAAAATTAACCACACAAATCTATAATCGTATTCAATACATTAAAAAAATCCAGATTATAGATCTGCAAAAATTCAAATGCGACATCGAAAAATAAAAATGATAGTGAAAATAGAAGAAAGACCACCACGAAAAACCGTCGAAAAAGTTAATGCGTACCGTTGTATGTACTATGAGCCTTAGTCTTCTTCACATGGAAATAAGCAATCACAAAACGATAAAAAAAATTTTTACTTAATCGAGCAACTTCATGTGCTGGGAGAAACAAAAATAAAATAAGAAGTGCATTCAATAAGACTTACCTGAGTCAAACAATCACTATAAATTACTAAGAGTTGTTAATTGAAGATGAATGGCTATTGCTGAAGGAATCTGATCAATTTCTTCTTCATTCATCAATACTTCTCGACGAAGATGTTTCTGCTGTATGGCGAGAAAAATAAAAAAAATCGGTCTGTCGGTTGACCCTGCGGGCCAGCCCGAAAATTTCCCGCTGTCTTCGACCTCAAAGAGCTCGAAAACATTAGTGTAGATATATTTTCGAGCTCTTCGAGCTCGAAAATGCTATCACATGCAATTGTTTTTTTATGATCTTTTCAAGCTCTAACAAGTTACCTGTTATGCTGAAGTTTGAAAATTTAAGAATCGAAAATCATCAATGAAGCGGTTTTTAAAATTTAGTTCCTGATTTTGTTCAGTAAAATAAGTGTATTGAGGCAGAAATCAATGTCGGGGATCAAAATCAAGATTTAAATAAATTTTGACTCATGTAAGAAACAATAAAATATGAAATATCCGATAAAAATATTATAAATTACGTTTTATCGATTTTTTAGTTGATAATATGGTTTAAACTAAAAACCAAGTTCGATGACATTATATGATCAAAAGAAACCATAAAAAAGATGAGTTGGTATGATATCAGGCACATTTTAGTACGTTATATTCTGATTTATCCGGAAAAAATAACATAAAATGTTATTTTTTTAACATTTCAACGCCGATATCTTTTGAAGTAATCAATCGATTTTGATAGTTGACGTGGCAATCGGGGAGTTTTATTGAGTTCTAGAGCTGATTAAAATTTGAAATCGATCGCGTCAGTCGTTTCGAAAATATTTAGAAAAAACCGTTTTTCACCATTTCTTTCTCCCGTGATAACTCTCGAACGAATTATCCGATTTTGATGTTTGAGGTGGCAATCGACGCGTTTTATTGAGTACTAGAGCTGATTAGATTTTGAAGTTGATCGTATAAGTCGTTTTTGAGAAACCAATAAAAAACTAAAAAAAAAATTTTTTTTTTTTCGTAATTCGCCAATATTTTCGAGTCTATTCGATCAAATAATCTGAAATTTTTAGGAAAGTTGAAGGATAACAAGCTCTTTCGATTGCTACCTCAACCATCCAAATCGATTCATTAGTTCAAAAGTTACAAAGAGTTTACATACATACATACACACACACACACACACACACACACACACACACACACACACACACACACACACACACACACACACACACACACACACACACACACACACTCGGACATCATTCTGAAAATAGTCAGAATAGCTTCCTAGGACCTCAAAACGTCGACATCTGATGAAAACTCGATTTTCGAAAATCGGGGTGAAAACAATAACTTCCCGAAATTTTTGAAAATCGTCGATTTTCTTAGCGGGAAGTTAAAAAAAAGAACAATACATCCTAGACTACATGAAATAGTTCTGCACCAACCTGCCAATTAAGGAGAAAGTAGCGAATCCGCGAATTGAAGGAATGAAGACTATAATCAAGGAGTTATCATCATGTGTTATATTTTAAAGGACATGAAGACTTCTTTTTTCTCTTCGTTGTAGTAAGTTGTCATTTATTATTGAATGAATCTTTTTTATGTAGTATAGATAGCATTTGGTTGAACTATATTTTCATTTATCATACTGTGATAATTACAATGGGATTCATTTGTTGATGAGCATGTTAAAGGAATCGTAAAAAATATTTATTTAGTTTTACTCATTAAAGGTATTTCGTGAATCGGGTGCCGTAATTTGTTATCTCTAGGCTATGTAACTATAACCAAAATAATAAATAATATAAATCAATTGTACTGATTGAAATTCTTATAAATTTTTTTACCCAGAAGACAAGTAAAAATTATTTCAATTTTAAGAAATTGTTTATAGAAAATATTAATATTTTTACGCAGTGATGTGTCAATGGTTATTTTATCGAATTTTGTTTTTGGCCTAAGTTATTTTGTATCATCTCGTTTGCTCACACCATTCTTTCATTAATATTAACCCTCGATTTGACATTTGTAAATAAAACGAAAAGATTAGTATTTTGTTTTACTAGGCTAAGTTATGTTTGATTCGAGCGCATCGAGTGTAATGTAAAAAATAACTAAAAAAATCTGGGCGTCGGTTGGCTCTGCAAACAGTCCCAAAACTTCCCACTGTTTTCAAGCTCAAGTTGCTCGAAAACATTTGTTAAAATACATTTTTGCGCCCTTCAAGCTCAAAAATGCGATTGCGTGCAAGTGTTTTTTTATGAGCTTTTCAAGCTCTAACAAGTTACGTTTTAAGCTAAAGTTTTAAAATTTATGGATCGAAAATCATTGATGAAGAAGCGTTTTTTTGAATTTTAATTCCCGATTATTTTCAATGAAAGAAATGTATTGAGGCAGAAATCGATGTCAGTGATCAAAATCAAGATTTGAATGAGTTGCGACTTAGGTCAGAGCAATAATATATGAAATATCCGAGAAAAATATTCAAAACTGTGTTTTTCAATTTTGATTTATCCGAGAAAATAATATTAAATATTATTTTTTTCAACTTTTCAATAGCGATATCTTTTGAACTAATTTACCGATTTTGACGTTTGGCATGGCAATCGGGGCGTTTTATTAAATTCTAGGGCTGATTAAAATTTGAAATCGACCGGTTCAGCCGTTTCAAAAATAATCAGAAAAACCCGATATCCACCATTTCTTTTTGTAACAATATATCTCGAACGCATTAACTGATTGAGATAGCTGGGGCGGCGATCGACGTATTTTGTTCTTCTAGAGCTGACTAGATTGTAAATCGATCGTTCAAGTCGTTTCTAAAAAATAAAAAAAAATAAAAAAACTTTAAAAAATTATTTTTCTTCCTAATCTGCAAATATTTTCAAGTCTAATCGATCAAATGACCTAAGATTCTCAGAAAAAATGACGGCCAACAAGCTCTTTCGATTGCCACCTCAACCATCCGAATTGGTTCGTTAGTTGAAAAGTTATAAAGCGTTCACATCCACACACACACGTGCGCGCGGACACATGGACAAACGGACCTTATCCTGAAAATAGTCAGAATAGCTTCCTAGGACCCCGAAACGTTGACATCTGATGAAAACTCGATTTTCGCGAATTGGGGTGAAAACAATAACTTCCCGAATTTTTTGAAAATCATCGCGTTTCTTAGTGGTAAGTTATAAAAATTGTAAGAAGCCAAAAAATATTTTATATTGATTGTTGACAACGTTCTTAAGTTATTTAAGTTTGGATTGTGCTATCTGGTCGAAATCAAAAATACTCGAGAGTTTATTCAATGGTAATTTATACAATTATTTATTTTTTGTTACCATTTAATTTTAGCATTTTTATTGATGATAATCTCGAAACAAACAGTCAAAAGCTCCAAGGAACGAGGCTGCTCATATGCACGGAGAAAAAAATATAGCTCTTAGAAGTATACCGCAAAGTTACAGTAACAATACGCAATACTTATCTACTAGAATGTTACTGCGACTATCTACGGTATCGTTCTGACAACAATACTTTAGATAGCTCTGAGACCTATATAGTATCGTTCTGAGAGCTATACCGTATCTTTCTGAGCCTTACTTGACGTCATGCGCTTTGCAAATTATAGTAGATATTTAAAAATCTTCATCATTAATGAATAAATGATAAATGAATAAATTCAATTAAATAAAATAAGTTATAAAACTGATTTATTAATTCCAGTCGAAATAAAATTTAAATATGAATACACTTATCCAAAAAATTGAAAGAACAAGAAATTTTTAAAAATTTTTAAGTGATTTTTGGAAGGCTGTATTTTCGTGAAAAATGTTCGTATCGAAAAAATAAAAAAAGCAAATTGAAGCTTGAAATCTCTAGTTTGAAGATCTTTCAGAAAAATGACTTTTTAAGCCACTGTTTTTGCGCAATCATAAGAAATAGCTTGAGACAAAAATTTTTTAGTTTTGTTTTTTAAGTCTACGGGGCCGGAAAATTTTTTAACGAAAAAACCAATTCATGGGTCGTTCAGGAAATTTATTCAGCTACTATTTGCTTTTTTTTCTCCGTACGACTATTTGCTTCTGAGACATCAGCCTTTAAATGAAAAAGGATCCTCTTGTCTTTGGTAATCAATACTTCAGCAACTAATAGTCGTCAGTAATTTAAAAGGTAGTTTGAGAATCTTGAATAAATCCCCTATGTAAGCTACTCTTTCTTGAATACCGGGCCTTTTTGCTTGGTAGGCATCTTGAAGCCTGTAACCTCTGACGTCAGGAGCTACTCCCAGCCTGTGACGAGGTTCACCCCCACTAGAGAAGGGCGAGGTGGACATTGAGGTGGACGAAGAAGAGGCATTCCGACGAGGCCCTCTAAAAGGACCCAACGTGACGTCATCTTACTATTCTCACCCTCACCCTTGTTATATTACGTATTATCAAGTCCCCATATTATACGATTAGTTGTTGAGTTTAATAATGTTTAATTGTTAAATAAATATTTGGTTTTATCTACTAGCAAGTAAAATATATTGAAGTGTCCTTCTTTAACCTACAAGCTTCATTTTCGATTTTTTAAAAAAAAAAGTTTTTTCCATCCTCAATATGAATTAGAAAAACCCACAAAAAATGGACATTTTATGATTTTTTAGTCAATTCATCACTAGTTTACAAATATTGATGGAAAGGATAATGTTGCGAAGTGATTTTACAGCTTAAAGTACCCTCAAAAACCCTAGAAATTTTCAAATTGACCCATTGAACTGTTTGGCCGGTTCGATTGCTCAAAATTCTACAAAACAATCAAAGGAACAAGTTTTGTTCCCTAAATTGTGTAATCATCGTCAAATTGAAAAAATTAATTCTTATTCAGGTTTTCTCTTGGTTTTTCGCTAATTACTGGGTAAATTTTAGGTAAAAGAAAAATATCAAAAAATAATAAATTGAAATGTTTTTTTTCTTGTGCAAATTTGTATCGTCAATCGTTAAACACCGGCACCTGCTTTACCCAAAGCGTACCACGTGGAGGTTGCTCAGTTGGATTTATGCTTCTTGTGCATTACGCACATCTGTGTGTGTTCTGTCAGTGAGTGTCCCTCGTCTATGTGTGCCTGCATACGTGTGTTTCTGTCTGTGTGTATGTCTGTGTCTAATATCGTGTCTTGCCGCCTTGACTTCTTATCACTGCAGCTAATCTGTCGGGCATATTAATAGAGCGTCGGATGGCTGATTGTGGAATCGTTTGCCAAACTGGCGTCAGTACGCGCTCCAACGCGGCTAAGTTTGGCAAGTTTGGATATACGCGACACAATCGCCGCCCCATGATGTCCCACACGTGTTCTATAGAGTTGAGATCGGGGCTCATCGCTGGATGTCTTATTAAGGTTATATCATACCTCTCGAATAGCTATCTTGTCACGTTTGCTGTATGAGGATGAGAATGATTTTGCACAAAAATTAACCCCCTCACATTTTGTCGAACCCGAAAAAAAATAAATTTTTTCACTTTGAAGATGATTACACAATTTAGCGAACAAAACTTGTTCCTTTAACTGTTTTATAAAACTTTGAGCAATCAGACCGGCCAAACAGTTCAATGGGTCAATCTGAAAATTTCTAGGGTTTTTGAGGGTACTTTAAGCTGTAAAATCACTTCTCAACATCATCCTTTCCATCAATATTTGTAAAGTAGCGATGAATTGACTAAAACACCATAAAATGTCCATTTTTCGTGAGTTTTTCTAATTTATATTGAGGATGAAAAAAAATTTTTTTTTTTAGAAAATCGAAAATGAAGCTTATAGGGAATTTATTCAAGTTTCTCAAACTGCACTTTAAATTACTGTGCGACCATTAATTGCTGAGATACTGATAATCGAAGACAAAAGGATCTTTTTTCATTGCAAGGCTAATATTTCAGCAGCAAATTGTTGTACAGAAAAAAAGCGTATGTGGCTGAATGAATTTCCTAAACGACCCATGAATTGGTTTTTTCGAAAAAAAATTTCCCGGCTTCGTAGACCTAAAAAACAAAACCAATAAATTTAGAAAAATGTTGTCTCCGCTATTTCTTATGATTGCGCAAAAGCCGTGGCTCAAAAAGTTATTTTGCTGGAAGATCTTGAAACTAGAGATTTAAAGCTTCAATTTGCTTCTTTTATTTTTTCGATACGATCATTTTTTACGAAAATACAGCCTTCCAAAAATCAATAAAAAATTTATAGAATTTTCTCGTTCCTTTAATTCTTGAGTAAGTGTATAAATATATCTTTGAATTTTTGTGATTATGTGCTAGAAATTTAATTTTAAATTGAATGGTAATTTTCTTTTTATTTTTTAGGTAGATTTTTTAAAAATCTAACTATTGCATTCGTTCTCATGGTCGATGGTCTTTTTCAAGGAATTTCGCCATAACCTATCATAATTAATTGATTAAGGTTCGGAAACACCACTCGATAAAAAATTAATTTATGTATACGTAGCCTTGCTACAATAATTACGATCGATCAATTTCAGCAATCTACGTCGAATATCGATTTTTACATATTCCGTCTCTACCTCATTCGTAGAGACATTATAAATTACAAGAAAATGGAGTACTGCTTTCGATAGTAGATGTTTCAGCAGAATCATCTACATCATTAGTATTATTTTCATCATCATCATAATGAACACAATCAATATCAATTAAAAAGTTGTTGAATGTAGAAATTATATCAGAAAAATCGACACTCTCGGAATCATCATGGTCAGAACGATGTTCTGTATTCCCATGACGTACCTTGAATCTTCCTACTTTGTCGATTAGAAAACTCCTTAACCACGAGGTGATTAATCTACAAGACGGTTTCCTATTACAACTTCTTTGCCTTAACCATCCAAAAGTACTTTCAAGATCGTCTTGATTAAAATTTCGGGGAGAAAACTCTCTAAACTCGTAACAAGACAAGACTTTCCACAGTTTCATGAAGCCCTCTACGTTCAGCTTCAAATTATCGAGAGTAGGAACTGAAGCTTTGCGTTTTGTATTTTTAGGATCAAGAAATCGCAACTGATCCAAAAAATACTTGCTGCGGGCCCAAAACTCATGATAAAGACTGTCAGCAGTAACGGTAGCTCGCAAGGGGGCTGTAGCTTTTAGATGACGGGGTGAGCCTTTCATCAAATCGAACAAGTCATTAAAGAAGTTCAAAATCTCAGCTGTAAATAATGATTTATGATCCAGATACACTTGTCCTTCTGTTGTTTGAATAGGATCTGTAACCAAATACATTATCAATTAACAATTTAAAAGATACTTTAGTAGTAAATTATATATATATATATATATATATATATATATATATATATATATATATATATATATATATATATATATTGTGATGTTATTTTTCGTATGGGGGTCAAATCAAAGTGAACGTCACAAATACCAACTGATTTTTACTGTATCTACGAGCATGGTAACTCAAGACTTAGAATTTAGCGTACAGGTATTAACGATTTTGATACAGATTTTTTATTTAAGTTATAGTTTAAGAATTAAATATGGAGTAACGTTTAGCTGTGGTTGTGGTTTTTTTTTGTTAAGAAAAATTATAGTAAAGATTAAGAATCAGAATTATGGAAATAAAATGTGGAATATGTTTGAGATTTAAAGTTTGAGATAATAATAAAGCTCTGGTCGCTCGAAGTAAGCAGACGTGTCCAGAAATGGCGTTACAGTTCATGACATTGCGGAAAGCTACAGATCAAGAGTATTGATACAGAAGTATTATTTAAAACAGTGTAAGACGTTACTCGATAGTTTATCCATCAGTAATCAGGTATGAAATAATTATTATAATTATCAATAATTAATTGAGTTCGAGTCAGAGTCTTGAGATATGATGCTACTGTTTTAATTAAAGAAAATATTTAAGAACTGAGAGAACTATGAGGATATTGTAACAGTTAGAGTCATGTTTACGATTTATTGTTAATATTATTGTATAAAATAATTATAAGAAATATGTTCAATTATTAAACCAATTGTCGTCTAATTGACGTCAATACTAGACACATGTATGTTAGTTTTATTAGTTTTGTTAAAGGGAATGTTCTAGAATATCGGTTTTATAATTTATTGCTCCAAGTTACTGAATATTAGTTGATTGTTAATTAGCTTTAGTAATTAATTAAATTACTTTTACTGTATCGATACATATCCTTTAGATGTCAATTTACCTTTTTGTTAAGATTAATTTCATTATCATTAGATTCAGTATTTTGTTATAAAGAAGACTTATTTGTACGAAGCTACCGTATTTTGCTAATTGTTAAATGGAGATCTGAGATTATTTATTGTTTAATAAAAATTGCAACTTCACCAATAATCTACATGAATTTGGAATGATGTAACCCGGACCACTCCCTCTCTCCATAAACCTACACACTGAGTGACACCATGGCATACCGTAACTCTGTTTTTAGTTTTCCAGTCTCTGTCTTTGTTTTTGCTTATAAGTTCTGAGCATTTTGTTGTTTTAGTTTTTATTTAGTTGCGTGGTTTTGGTGATAATTCCACAGATCAAAAATTTATCTAATTCTTAAGATTTACTGGTTTGGTGATTCCAGTGATAAAAAATTACCTGGCGCCCTGATAGTATTGAGACTGGATGCTAAGTATAGAGAACGAAGTTTGTAGCGCAAAGGAAATCCGGGCGTACTAACGTATGCTTGGATAGATTAATTCTTTGTCGTTAATATATATATATATATATATATATATATATATATATATATATATATATATATATATATATATATATATATTTATTTATTAATGTAAACGTGTTGTAGATATTCAAATAAGAATGCCGTGCGCAAGAAACCAGAAACGGGAGCGCATGCGTTAGAAGAAAGAAAAGTTTTGCTATGTGTATTTGATTGGAAGGTATAAGGTAATTTGAAAGAGAGTAGGGAGAAATTCAGCGCGTAACAGATTCTTAAAATCGTTTGAAAATTAGTATCAGCCATTTCACGTTATCATGTAACTTTAAGAAAAATAAAAAATGATTATTTCTAACACTGAATAAATGAAAATTTAGCTGGAGAATCAATTACACTTTTGATCAAATTTGCCACGGTTCGACTCATTATTTGAACAGCAGGGCGGACTCTCATCTTTTTAATTTTTTTTTATATAAATATGCTCATCAGTCAACTTCGTGACTCGAGAACCAGTTGTACGGTGATTATCAACTCTATATGCTTGCTCGACATCATCCCATTGAGCGTAGTGAGTCGCTGGCATATTTACGTTAATATATTTAAATAAAGTGAAAAATTCATGCTGCGCCTTAGCGTTGTGCACGTACTCCAGTTTTTTGGTCAGTAAATTGTTTCGAGAACCCTTTGTCAGATGAGGACTATCGAACAACGTAACAATTTCCAAACCACGCCATAGAATAGTATTATCTGGAAAGAATGAGTGATATTTGTAAAATTATATATAATTGTTGAAGAGAATAATAAACAATGAAGTTCGTATAATAAAAAGTATACTTGAATTTTTTACCTGGATTTTGTTTTTGTTGGAACCTTAATCTGTTAGACTGTAAAATTAAGTCTTTTACAGCCTTAACATTAGTGGTTCCCTGGTCGCAAACCGTCGCCACGGGAACTAGTCCACAATCAATTACTTTATCGAATACTAATTTGATAATCCTAATTAATTCGGGTGGACTAGTTTGACCTTCACAAAACCCATGATAGATAGGGACGAACCAATCATCCCGATTTGCTGAATGAGCAGCAACCACAATAACATGATCGGCAAATTTAATTGTCCTCTTGTATCCAAAATCTTCGAATCCAAAAATTTTATCTTTTGAATGATCGTAATCTAAATGTGGTGCCGTTGCAACTTCATCCCAAATTATTGTCACATATCTATCCAATGAAGATGCCAGACGTTCACCTTCATTATGTAAGTGACGTGCAGTAACTAGAGCTATTCCTGTATCGAAATTCATCCTATTAAGAACTTTTTTCAAAGTTCCAGAACTAGGAAGAACAAACAGATCAGACAATAGCTTATAAGCCGTTGGAGACCGTTCGTGTATGATCAATGACAACAGCTTCTGCGGTGTTGAAAAACGTCTAGCCTAAAATAGTAAGAATGATAAGGTAATGTAAAATTTAACGAGAAATAATCTATATATACAGAAAAAAAAATTTCTCGCTCCAAAAAAATTTTGAGGCAAACCGAAATTATTTTGCAGCAAGAAAATTTACCCTTGAGTCAAGATTTTTTTCTTTCTGTATCAAAATTTATAAAATTAAAATAATCATAAGCTTTAACTGTGGATTTTTTCCAGTGTTTTCAAGATGCATTTGGATAAAAATATTCTGAATCGCAGCGATGAATTATCAATCAGCCGTAACGATTTTTTTAATCGTTTGAATTCTTTATATTTTTTTTTATATTTACACATGACAACAGAAGTTCTAATTTTCTGCACACGAAGAGCTTCAGTTAAGCTCGCGATTTTAAGCTGATAATAAGCTGAGCTATTATCAACAATGTTATCAATATTGTTATTATTATTATGATTATCATTATGATTATTACTATTATTTACACTATAGTTATTTACACTACCAGGATTACCATTGTCATCATAATTATTTACAGAATTAGGATTATTATTGTCATTATAATTATTAACACTGCTAGGGTTTCGATTGTCATCGACTGCAGACGGCAAACTGCAGACAGCATTTTCAACAATGTTATCATTAGATACAGATAACATGGATACATCTGAATTATTTACACTAGAATTATGCACTTCCATATCAGCAGCATTAGTGTTAGAAATTGCACTTAAATCACAAAACTGCAAAGTGGAATTTCCATTAGCGTCACGAGCAATAGCATTAACATTAACGTCCGGGTAAGCGTCTTTAATTAGACATCTTCGTACGCCAGTTAAGTGAATCATTGCATCTGAAAAATGTTTATAACATATGCGATATTTATAAAGATTTTCAGATGAAACATCATATAATTGAGGCTCGCACTTAATCATCTCCCTCCATGTCAATGCACGGATCTCATCTTTTGGAAAAGAATGACTTTGGTCATTTTTTCCGGATGAACATCCCAACACAGCACACTTCCTCGGCATTTTGTATAATTTAATTATATAAAATACTTGCCAACAATGATATTAAGTTTAGAATAAAAAAGATTGTAAATAAATAAAGTTGCGTTGACGCAGATTCAATCGGAGTTTTCTATTGTTTGAGAATCGAACAAATTGCGATCGCGAGCAGCGCGGTGGGTGAGTATACATGTATGCATATTATTATATGTGTAGGAGAATAATATAAATCTATAGAATTGATAATTAAGATCGGAATTTAACACAATTATAGTACTGCAATAAAAATCGATCTAATTATTTTTCGAATTCTAATATTAAATTAATTATAATAAAAAAATGTTTCTGAAATTTTTTATTTATTTTGATATTGTTTGTATATATGTACATAGTGTTTGTAAATAGAAGTATTATGTATATGAATATGTAAATATGTATATTTTACTGTTTATATGTAAATATTTATTTTTCAGCATATATAGATGTCAAATATATATAAATGAAAGTAACAAAATATATTTTATTATTATTAAATAATTATTATTAATTAATATTGTATATTTACTTTAAAGAATTTTATTTCTTATTAATACTTATTTGCATAATAGCTGTACATTAATGCTGTGTTTGTATCTTTTAATTAATCATCATCATTATTGTTATTATTATTATTATTATTATTATTTTTATGATTATTATTATTATTTAGTGTAGTAGTTAACTTATTGTTATAAACTTATTAAATATTTTTATTTTTATACTAAAAATTGATACTGAAATTGCCAACATTCAACAATTTTTTTTTAATAATTAAATTAAAAGTAAAAAAATTTTTTTTTTAAATTTTAACTTTTAATTTTTCAAATTTTCTGAAAGTGAAATATTTTAATTGTTATTGTTTAAAATAATTTTTCATAGTAAAAACCATAAAAAATGATTTAAATAATAAAAAAAAATTGTTAAACGTTGGCTGATTTTTGTATGATACTTAATGTTCATAGACACAATTATTTATTCAAAAAAATAAAAAAAAAAAAAAAAAAAAAGAAATATCGCACAACGGGGTATCGAACCCACGAATACAAATTGAAAGTCCATTGCTTAATTAACATAGCTAGAGCGCTTTACGGTGATAGGTGACAGTGACATATATATAAACTGCATTTGGAGAATTTTATAAATCACTGTTGCCAATATTATTTGACTGAATAACTTGCTTATTTTTATAAATTATTAATTTATTTATTAAACAAAGTAAATAATAATGTTAATACATAATAATTCAGAAAAAAAAAATACTGCCGAACGATGAATTTGAAGCTGAATTTTTTCAGTCATGGAACTTTATTTGATGGACTATATACAAGGTATATTATGATGAGGCTACACTGTACATATTTTCGAGGGCGCATGCTGCGCCACCATGGTTAAAATCCCTCATCCCGAAACTAATCTATTACAATTCCCTCCACTCGAGTGCGGACCCCCTGGTATAACGATAGATAATGGCGGCCGTCTTCTCGACACGAGGTAGGAAAGAGTAGATGCGCATGCGCCGCACTGTACATGTCCAAGTTTGAATTCATAGATTAGGCCGGAGTAGGTGCTGCCTCTATTTGCCGGAAGTGCAACTATATTTGAATTAAAATATAGTGCGATTACACAACACTGGGTATTTTACAAAACCGTAGACTTTGCAAATGGTGGGGAGGAGAGACGCGCCCGACTTTTGCAAAACCGAGGCGAAGCCAAGGTTTTGCTGGTCGGGGCACGCATTAAAAACAAATGAAAATTTTACTCCACGAAAGATGGCAATATAATTCTGTAACAGGGCAAAATTAATGAACATAAATAATTAAATAATTTGAATTTGAATTTCGTTTCCCGCCGATAATCGACCTCGTTACTTGCAAGTTAGTGATGCGACTAGTCACCGGGTGTCGCACGGATCACTAAGGTCAGTCCGTTTGTCATTTCCTTAGGTTAAGAAAAGTGGGAATAGGTTTCCGGGGACGTGAACCGAAAGTGAGACAATGTAAGGGACTGAGGAACGTGAAATCAGCAGAGTTGGTCAGACGACAACAACAGCCGGACGTGATTAATACGCAGGTAAATATATAAGTCCGTTCACGGTTTACGTGGAACGAGGCGATTATTAATTAATAAATTTAATTGTCTATTTAATTATCAGACCTCAGGGCCGATAATTTCATTTATAAATAATTAATTATATCTTCTAATGCGTACTATTCCTTGACAGATCAATTGTTCAAATTATACCAAATTAATTATTGTTGGAGTCGGAGAGAGTTGCCCACACGGCGATAGCAACAGGACGCAACCAACTGTACAAGATTCTCATTAACCATAATTTAACACAAGACGAGAGGGAAGGAATAAGTGAGAGAGATCAACCAAGAGAGAGAACGAGAATAGCTACAGAGCAGTCCAGTTTATCTACCGGTTGCTGCTAAAAATCTGGAGGTAAAATTATAATTTATTAAGGCCTCTAATATAATTATTATAGAGCCGAATTAATTACAATTAATTTACTTAACATCTTTCCAATGGTTCAGTAAAATTAGATTGGTAGCTCAAGGCCCGTCGGTCGGTTCAACCACGCGTCTCGAAATTTCCGTCAAGTCTTTTGCCGCGTATTCGCCATCTTGTGATAACTCGAAATTTATTCTATTCGAGGCCTCTCGGCTAGGATAAAATGACTTTTCGCGTAAATTGTCCAGTAAATAAATTAAATTTAAATTCAATACTATTTATACAAGTATCCTAGGCCTGTCAGCCGCTTTAGATAAATTGTCCGTGTCTTAAAATCTTAATTTTAGGCCTCGCGACGCCAATTCACTGGCCAAATATTCTAGTCAAATTTTAAACGTAATTCTAGTCGTAAATTTAGTCATAAAATATGTTGAAGTAATTTTAAAATAATTATATTGGGTGTACAAATTAATTCGGTCCGTTTTTTGTTGTTAAAAATATATATTTATTTTTAAATCAAAATAAATTAATAGATTAATCAAAGTATTGTCCATCGTTGATTACTACTTTTTCCCATCTCTCAGGCAATTTTCGAATTCCATCTCGAAGAAATGATTCGTCTTTCGAGGCAATCCAACTTCCGATCCAATTTTCTATTTCTGCAAAACAAGTGGACCGTTGACGTGCCAAGTCGTGCTGCATCTGTCGGAATAACCACTAATCCGAAGGAGCAAGGTCCGGAGAATACGGCGGGTGTGGTAAAATATCCCACTTGAGTGTTTCTAAATATTTTTTGACGACGTTTGCGACATGAGGTCGAGCGTCGTCGTGCAAAAGAATAACTTTATCATGTCTTTGTTCGTATTCCGGCCGCTTTTCACGTAATGTACGGCTCAATCGAATTAATTGTAACCTATACCGATCGCCCGTAATAGATTCGCCAGGTTGTAGTAACTCATAGTACGCAACACTTTTTTGGTCCCACCAAATACACAGCATGACTTTTGAACTCAAATTTTGCTTTGCTATTCATGTCGAGGTCGATGCTAACGATTCACCAGGCTTATCGTAGTATTTTTTCTTCTTGGGATTATCGTAGAATATCCATTTCTCATCTCCAGTAACAATTCGATGTAAAAAAACCCTTTCTTTTTTGCCTTTGAATCAACTGCTCGCAAGTGAAAAATCGCTTTTCAACGTCTCTTGGTTTCAATTCATGAGGAACCCAGTGTCCCTGTTTTTAAATCATTCCGATGGACTTTAATCGTACAGAAACTGCTTGTTGAGTCACTCCTAAACTATCTGCAAGCTCCTCTTGTGTTTGACTTCGATCTTCATCGAGTAATGCCTCCAATTCTTCGTCCTCGAATTTTTTTGGTTGTCCGGGTCTAGGCTTATCTTCAACGCTGAAATCACCATCCTTAAAACGTCGGAACCATTCCCTACATGATTTATCAGTTGGAGCATCATCACCGTAAACTTCCACAAGCATTCGATGCGCTTCCGCTGCACTTTTCTTTCAATTAAAGCGAAAAATTAAAACTTCCCGCAAATGCTGCTTAGTTAACACAAAATTTGACATATTAAAAAAAATTAAAAACCAGTTCTTTTACGAAATTCGAAGTGATGGGAACGGAATGTTATTGACAGATGTCTAACCTCTCTGAAACCACCAAGATCAACTGTCACAATAAAACATTCATGACAGCCAGAGCCATCTTTTTAAAACGGACCGAACTAATTTGTACACCCAATAAATAAAATTATAAAATCGGAAATTTGTCATAAGGATTTTAGTTTTCATAAGAATATTAGTTGTACAAGTAAAATAATAATTGTCAATTTAATAAAAGCAAGGTGCTTAATTTAAATAAAATTTTGATTAGCATTATTTCAGCCTATTTTACAATTCCTCACCTCTCTCACAAAATATTGCAAACGACCCTAAAAATTAATTAAATTAATTTATTTAAAATAAAATTTCAACACATTTGGTTCTGAAAGGCCGAGTTCATCTTCTAGTGGCGCCCTATTATTCGACTATAACACGAGGTGCAACCAGAATTGGCAAGAATAATCTCTCTGTCATAATTCAAAATAAAAAATTTTTAAAATTCACAGTTCAAATACAACTTTATTATTGTATTTATAATACTCATAATATCAGTAACTTTATTTATAATACTCACAATGTAAAATGAGCGAATAAACTGATTGGATCTGGTTTAGGCGAGGTGAATTAAACAATTAAAAATTACACGGATTTTATTAATAAATAAATTATAGATTTATTTACACTTATTTACACTTAAAATTATGAGAATTATATACAATAGCGAATGCGACTAGATAAATTTATACGCGATAGCGAATGCAACTCAGTTATTTTATTCACGTATAAAAATTGACACGTGGTCAGTAGCGGTTACTTCAATGATAATTAATTAACAATTAATTATCGTCACAAGAACAATTTATTTATTCTCAATAAATAGCAGCCTTGATGTACTGTCTAAGTATTGAGGATAATTTAGCGTAGCGATTTGATTTAGTTTCACACAAGTTAATAAGCGAAGCGGTTTAAGCACGAGGTTGCACGTAGCAAAGACACGTTGTAGAATCTCTGAGCGAAGTGGTTAGACAGATAGTTGTAGAATGAATATTGGTAGCGTCGTTGAGTCGTCGAGAAGCTTGGTGTCGACGTGGCAGCCTTGTTGCATATAACGAATTTTCCTATTGGCTTAAAAGCGCGCCAAAAGGTAGCAGTTGATAGCGAGCTCTCTCATAGGCTGACCAATATAAAACGAATTTTGTGATTGGTCAGCTTGTAGCGGGTTCTCAGGACGTCTTGACACGATCCTGAGTTAGAAATTGTATGTGCCGGGCCCAAATAGCGAGTGACCCGGCACTATTCTGACCTTCAGTCAGTAGCGAGCTCGGCTTCTCCCGAGCCGAGCGGAAATGCACGAAGCTTGATTTAAATTAATCAAGCTCGTGACTGAACATTCTCCCCAGCGCTGGCGACTGTGTCGACTGGATTGTCTTCTGGAGAGTGCACTGGTAGTACACACAGCTTAGCGATTGGTCGTACAAGTTCCGTGGTAGCGGTCTTCAGCGTGACTACTCGAGTCAGGCCATCTCTGCCTGGATGTAATGCGAGTACTCGAGCAAGCGGCCATTTCGATGGTGGGAATCTTTCATCAGTCAACAAGACTAATGAACCCACTTTGATGTTGTTTTGCGGATTATGCCATTTCGAAATAGATTGATGACGTTGCAGGTACTCTGATGACCATCTACTCCAAAATCTCTCGAACATTTGTTGTAATTGTTGCCAGCGTGACAACGCAGCTGAACTATTTTCCAGTAGCGAGGGCCCAGGTACAGCGATAAGCGGTTCACCGATGAGAAAATGTCCAGGAGTTAGAGCGGTTAAATCTGCAGGATCTTCAGATAGAGGAGCGATCGGTCTTGAATTTAACACAGCCTCAATCTGTGTTAGGACTGTAGCGAGTTGGTCGTAAGTCAATAGCGATTCACAAATAGTTCGTATGAGATGGAACTTGATTGACTTTACGGCTGCTTCCCACTTGCCACCAAAGTGAGGAGCGCTTGGTGGGTTGAACTTCCAGTCTGTGCCATCTGTAGCGAGTAAATACTGAAGTTCCTTTAGTTGCCTCGATCCTGCTGCGAATTCTTTCTTTAGCGTGGCGTCTGCTCCTACAAAATTTGTACCACAGTCCGAGTATAGGGTACTGCAGGCGCCTCTTCGACTAGTGAATCTTCTAAATGCTGCGACGAAAGCGTCAGTAGAGTAGTCGGTGACAATTTCAATGTGTATAGCGGACGTAGCGAGACATACAAACACAGCGATCCATCCTTTATAGGTTTTGGCACCTCGACCTTGGAAAGTCTTCAGTGTTACTGGCCCAGCGTAGTCTATTCCAGTGTGTAAGAATGCTTTAGATGGTCTTACACGAGCGGATGGCAATTGTCCCATTAATTGTTGTGCACGAACACCTCTATGTCTCGTGCACACGACGCAGCGAAGAATATGTGATCTGACTGGAACTCGACCACCTTCTATCCAGACAGATCTCCGTAGATCAGCGAGAGTCAATTGAGTTCCCCCATGGAGTGTTCTTTGATGCGAATGATCTATCAATAGCGTACTTAAGCGTGATGACCTTGGTAAAATGGCTGGATTTTTCTGTTCATCATCCAGCAGCGAATTCTTCAAGCGACCGCCGACTCTGAGTACTCCGTTGTAGTCGACGTAGGGAATCAATTTAGCGAGATGATGATTTCGCTGTAGAGAATCACCATCTTTCAATAGCTTCAGCTCTTGCGAATAGTACTGACTTTGAGTATACTTGATCAGCAAAGTCTTAGCGAGTTCCAGGTCAACTGTAGAGAGTGGTGTGTCCAGTGCGGACTGTGGCACTTTTTTAAATTTAGCGATGGCACGGAGACAGATTCCAAGCGTTCGAAGTAATGGTGACAACTTAGAGAATTTTTCTAGTAGCGTGTATAGCGGGTGTGAATCTGCCTTGAAGATGGTAAAAACCAGACCTGGACGTTCTTCAAGATGTGATACCGTCTGCGTAGGGATAGCAAAAGATGGCCAGTTATCTTTTGATTGACTGAGCCACTTTGGTCCCGTCCACCATAGTGAATGCTGTTCTAGTTTGGCTGCTGTTAGACCTCTTGAAGCGCAGTCAGCTGGGTTAAGTTTCCCAGGAACAAAATCCCAGTTGACACTTGGTAGCGATTCTTGAATCTTGGTAACTCTGTTGCGAATGTAGACTTTCCATCTAGCTGGGTTGTTTCGTATCCACGTTAAGGATACAGCGGAGTCTGTCCACATGAAAACTGGAACGTTTTCCAGTTTCAAGACTTTCTTGACGTAGAGTACCAGTTGAGCGAGTAAGACAGCGGCATTGAGCTCCATTCTTGGTATAGTTATAGGCTTCAGTGGTGCAACTTGTGTTTTGGCACACACTAGCGAAATATTGGAGCTTCCAGTAGCGTCAGTAATATTTAGATAAACGACAGCAGCCATAGCGAGTTGTGAAGCGTCAGAGAATCCATGTAATTCAATTGATACACCATTTTTCACATGATTCCAGCGAGGTATCTGAATCTTCGAGATCTGATGTAGTTCATCTCGAAACAAATTCCATTCTTGAAGAAGCGACGGTGATAGCGTAGCATCCCAGTCAAAGTTCTGCAGCCAGAGCTTCTGCATGAACATCTTGGCTCTCACGATGATCGGTGCCAAGAAACCCAGTGGGTCAAACAAGCGAGCAATTTCAGATAAAATTGTGCGTTTAGTTGTTGGTGATGCTTCTGGAAGCGAATAGCCGAACTGGAATTTATCCTGTGTTGAATTCCAGGTTAGCCCGAGCACTTTTACTGTAGTATCCCCAAGCTCTCTTGGTGTATCTTCTTGGGTTTCACTTGGAGCGACTTGAGAGAGTAATTCAGTTGAATTACTTGCCCACTTGGCAAGTGGAAAACATCCTGTGGCACACATATTTTTTGTGTCGAGAGCAACTTGGATTGCCTCAGCGAGTTCATCTGCACCTCCATAGATGTCATCAACATAGCGTGTGTTAGTTAGCGGTTCGACAGCCTTCGGAAATTGATTCCCTTCGTCTTCAGCGAGTTGTAAGAGTGCTCTTCCAGCGAGATATGGAGCCGATGTTGTTCCATAAGTAACAGTAGCGAGTGCAAATACTATTGGGATGTCATCTTCGTCAAACCAGAGTATGCACTGTAGATGATGATCTTCCTTGTCAACTGCAATCTGACGAAACATTTTTGTTACGTCAGTAGCGAATAGGTAGCGATGGCAGCGGATGCGAATAAGTACATCACTGATGTCAACTTGAATCTTTGGGCCCACATGAAGTATCTCGTTGACAGATACGCCAGATGTAGTTTTCCAGGACCCATTGAATACCACCCTGAGCTTGGTGGTAGTGCTCTGCTCTTTCAGAACCCCATGATGAGGCAACAGGTAGCTGTTCGGTGTTAATTCCTTTAATTTCAGACGTTCCATGTGTCCCAAGTCTTCATCCTCCTTCAGGAAGTCGAAGTACAACTTCTTGTAGACTGGATCAGCTTCCAATCGTTTGCGAAGACGTAGTAAGGCGTATTGTGCAGCTCTGAGCGAATCACCCAGTTGACTTGGCGAAGATTTAAGCGGCAAGCGAACGACATATCGACCATCAGACTGTCTGTAGTGTGTATTGACAAAGTGTTGTTCACACTCTTCTTCTTCTTCAGTATAGCGTGTAGCGGATTCTGTCTGTGGCTCTTCTTGGTACCAAAACTTGCTTAACAAGTCTTGTAGTTGATCATCAACAGCGACATGATGACCATAAGCGGTCAATTTTGATGTAGCGGTGTCCACAGATCCATATATGATCCAGCCAAGCGATGTTGACTGAGCGATTGGGTCATTGTCACTTCCTTTTCGTATTTTAGCGTTGATTATATGTGCAGCTGGTGCTGCACCCAGAATGATGTCAATAGGTCGTGATGTCAAGAAGTCTGGATCAGCGAGTTGTAGCCCAGTTATATGCGGCCATTTCTTCTTTTTAGTTAGCGTAAATGACGGTAAGTTTACAGTCAATAGAGCAAGCACATGAGCTTGGATGGTAATAGAAGCGTTGTTGTGTAGCGAATGCAGCGTCATCTTGCATGACCCAAGCGAATGCCCAGCTGACACATTACCAATTCCACGTAATGGTACAGCTGCTTTACTGAGTTGAATATCCAGCTTTTTGATTAGCGAATGCGTCACGAAGGATAACTCCGATCGTTGATCAATAAGTACACGGGCTGTACATGTACTTCCTGTTAGCGAATTCAACTTAACAATAGCGGTAGCGAGTAAAACATTGAGCGAATGAGCTGAAAGCAGACTAAGTTAGCGAATTCAAACCAAAAGTTACCAAAATTGGAACTATTTGTTACCTGGGTCAGCTACAGGAGCGTCCTGTGCTGGTTTAGCGGCAGCACCATCGTCAAGGTGCGTTGACGTGTGATGTGGCTGATCACAATGGCGGCACTTTTGTTTAGTTCTGCAATCAGCGTAGCGGTGGCGTCCCAAGCAATTGAAACAGAGACGATAATGCTGGACGATCGTTCTTCTGTTCAGTGGCGACGCCTTCTGGTGACTGGGGCAAAAGAGAACAAAGTGCTTCTCCTTGCAGATTGGGCACATGCCCGGTTCACTCGTACGATCCCTGGGAGTGAAAGCAACGTAGCTAGCGGAACCAGTGGATGTAGATGGCGTTGATGAGGTAGCGCGTCGACTGTTCCCAAACTTCACTTGCTTGGTTGTAGCGGCTGACTTAGCGTAATTCTTAGGTGATGGTGGTCTTTCACTAGCACTCTTAGGTGTAGAGGTTATGGTTGCGCCAATCTCTGAATTTTCCCACGCACGCACCTTTGCTTTTAGCATGTCGTGTAATTGTTGGTAGGTGGGAAAATCATTCGATAACCCAAGCGAAGCCATCCATTCCACTCTCAAGTCTGATGGTAAACAGCGAACAGTCAAGCGAATTAAAAATGGGTCCAACTCACCAATTGGTATTCCCAAAGCAGCGATGGCGTCCAGCGATTTTTTATTAGCGAGTAGCAGCGCATCCAGATCAGCAGCGGAGTGTGAAGTCACCGGTTGACGATCCAACAAATCATCGATGTGCATGTCAAGCAATCGACGTGGATTTGTGTAGCGAGTATTCAGTAACTCCCAAGCGGGTTGCAAAGCGTCATCTGTGATCTGGAGATTAGCGAGTAGTGCAGCAGCCTCACCTTTTACCTGCGTCTTCAGGTAATGCATCTTCTGAGACCCAGTTAGCGAATCTTCATTAATGACGAGAGACGTGAACAAGTCCTTGAACGAGTCCCACTCGTCATACGACCCTTGGAAGGTTGGCAGTTTAATTTGCGGCAGGTTAGATTTATGCACTCCACCAAAGTAAGCGGTCTGATCATGATTAGCGGGCTGGGTTTCATGAGCAGGTTCTAGAGCAGGTCTAGCAGCGCTGAGTCTCACTCTGAGCTCAGTGTATACGAGATTAGCGGTACCGTATGCATTACCTGTGTGATATTCATTTTCGACGATCTCAGGCACATCATCGAATAGTCTCTCATGAGTTGTGTTGAAGCGATTCCACAAATCATTGAGAATAGCGAGTTCAGCATCAATAGCGGCGGCACCTTGGTTAGCTAGTACAGCGTCAGTTAAGCGAGCAGACATATTGCGCATCGTGTCGATGCGGTTCATTTGAAGAGCGACTTGAGCTTCGGCGGCCATCTTGGTTTGACGTGGCACACAAAATGGACGCGATGACGTGAACCCGACGCTAAGTTTTCGATCTTTTTTTTTTGATTAAGTGTCCTTTTTACACCGGTGTGTAAAATAGATCACCCTGGGCAGCACTCTAGCAGTGCTCAGCAATGCCCACGGCACTTAGCGATTTTCACGACACAGAACTGACACTACACTTTTTCTCACAATTTTTTTTTTTTTTAATAATTTTTAATTGTTTAATTTTCGCCAGATCCGGCTCGAAGGACCAAAATGTAAAATGAGCGAATAAACTAATTGGATCTGGTTTAGGCGAGGTGAATTAAACAATTAAAAATTACACGGATTTTATCAATAAATAAATTATAGATTTATTTACACTTATTTACACTTAAAATTATGAGAATTATATACAATAGTGAATGCGACTAGATAAATTTATACGCGATAGCGAATGCAACTCAGTTATTTTATTCACGTATAAAAATTGACACGTGATCAGTAGCGGTTACTTCAATGATAATTAATTAACAATTAATTATCGTCACAAGAACAATTTATTTATTCTCAATAAATAGCAGCCTTGATGTACTGTCTAAGTATTGAGGATAATTTAGCGTAGCGATTTGATTTAGTTTCACACAAGTTAATAAGCGAAGCGGTTCAAGCACGAGGTTGCACGTAGCAAAGACACGTTGTAGAATCTTCGAGCGAAGCGGTTAGACAGATAGTTGTAGAATGAATATTGGTAGCGTCGTTGAGTCGTCGAGAAGCTTGGTGTCGACGTGGCAGCCTTGTTGCATATAACGAATTTTCCTATTGGCTTAAAAGCGCGCCAAAAGGTAGCAGTTGATAGCGAGCTCTCTCATAGGCTGACCAATATAAAACGAATTTTGTGATTGGTCAGCTTGTAGCGGGTTCTCAGGACGTCTTGACACGATCCTGAGTTAGAAATTGTATGTGCCGGGCCCAAATAGCGAGTGACCCGGCACTATTCTGACCTTCAGTCAGTAGCGAGCTCGGCTTCTCCCGAGCCGAGCGGAAATGCACGAAGCTTGATTTAAATTAATCAAGCTCGTGACTGAACACACAACATCAGTAACTTTGGCATAACATTGCAAATTCTATATTAATAAAATTATAATTAAACTTTATCAACAAAACAATTTTTAAATTATATTAACATAACATAATACAACTATACATTTTAATTTGTTAATAGTTTTACATTGAGATTATTCTCGCCTCACTTTAAGTAATATTTTCCTTATCACAGTTACATTTGGTGACGTTAAACTGCAATTATTAAAAGTGCAATTATCAAACGTAAAATCTTATTTTTTTTATGTTAAGACTAGTTTGTTAAGGTTTGGAATATTTGAACCGTCAATAGTATTTCTTTTCTTAGCAAATAGATGCTGAACCTGTGTTTGATTTAGAAAATTTTACCCCTGATTTCGGCATGAATGGTGTTTTATTATTGTTAATTTCTAGATTTTTTTGAGTCTTAATAGGTACAGAAATTGGTTTTCTACTTGCAGTAGTGAAAACATTGTTTATAACGGCTTCAGCTAAAAAAGACAATATGAATTAGCGGTGGGATATAAACGTGTTTCGGTAAAGAAGCTAGTATTATTGCTTCACTTACTTGAAATCGCTTCAATGTTATTAACATTGAAGTCGTCATCAAAGTCTGACCAATTTAAATCATTAATTTCTGTGTTAATCTCGTTGATTTCTTGTTGAAAGGTGGTAATTACTGGTTGAGGGTTGACAGTTACTGGTTGAGGGTTGGTAGTTGCTTGTTCACTAGTTGATACTTGTGGTTGAGTATCTATTGCGGTCTCGTTCTGAATTAGTCCATTAAAAATCATATGTCTGTTATTTGATGAATTTTCTACGTAATCTTGGGTAATTATATCTGAACGCCATCTCCCTAGCTGCTTAATCATCTGCATGTAAGCGCTGAAATTAGAGAAAAGCATTGCAGATGATCTTCTGAAGCAATGGCCGGTGTATCTTTTTATATTAGGCAGCTTTAAATAAGTAGCAATTTTTTTAGGCATTGCTCCTGTAGTATGATGTCTAATTGCTGATTGAGTACATTTACCCTTTAAATAGTGAATAAAAAATCTCTTAGAAGGTTTACCAGATGCTCGTAATGCAATGTACTTTTTCGCTAAAAGGTAAAAGAGATTCCCAATAAGGAATTGTCCGGGATAATCATTCTTGTTATTATTTATTGTTACTAAATATCTTCCCTTTAAGTCTTCTATGTCCTCAACTTTCATCTCCGTTAGTTCTTTACATCGCAAACAGCCACAAATTCCAAATATTAATACAATCTGTTGAATTTGTAATTAAATACGGTGCATATAATTAAATAGTGAAAATCAAGACATTTAATTTAAAAAGCAAGTATGTAAATATTCTTTTATTATCTTTATTGCTAAATATTGATCGTCAGGAACTTCATTCATATATTGTTTAACTTGTTTCCATGTTAAAATAAGAGATTTCGTAGGCTTATGTCCTTTGGAATTTGTTTAAATAATGCTTTTTAATTTTAAGACATTGTTTATCTGACTGTCATCATTTGAACTTGATGTACTTTCAAGCATGCTCCACACACTCCATAGAGTTAATAGACTCAACTTTTTTTTTAGCCTTCAAAATAAACAATTAAGTTATTCTCTTCTGATGTCGAGAGGCAATTTTAATTTTTTTCTTTCCAGTTTTTTTAGGCATTATAATTCAGCAGGTACCGATCAGCCGATTTTTTTTGGTAATGTTTCACTATAAATTCTTGGAGTATATATATATATATATATATATATATATATATATATATATATATATATATATATGCATATATATATTGTTATATTTTATGTATATTTTACTTTTTTATGTATATATTTTAAGTTATATTTTACTTATTGTTATGCTGTTATATTATTTAACATGAGAATAATTATATTTTGATATTGTGTTTTTGTACACAAACCCCGGCATGGCACTGAATACTGATATACTAGTATAGAGATTGCTGTACTAGCGGTCCGAAAATCACGCAGCGTGACAGAGCGCGCTGCAATTCGAGCAGGCCATAAAAAGTCGCTATTTCTGACGTCAAATGCGGCCAGAAAGATCGTACAGTCGGCGGGTGGAGCAAGAAAATGTTTATCACGTAACGATTCAAAATTATCTAAATTTAATTAGTTATAAGTTAAATATTTTAATTTTACGTTTGAATTTGAGTCGTTACGCGGACATTCCACCATTTCGCCGATGGAGACAGCAGTCCATTCACAGTGCTAGCGCATTCGCGCAGCGTATGAGAGAGCACGTGTGTGAAATACTTTTATTTTATAATTTAAAAATACAAACAATTGATTTTTGTTAGTTATAAGTTTTTGTTTATGATTTATAAATATTGGGGATGCATAATCCAGCGTAACATAATGCCCCACATACTGTTCAACATATTATTTTTATTAAACTTGTCATCCGATTAGGGATGCCATTTGATGTTTTGGGAAAAATATTGACCGCCGGGTAGGGGAAAATCAATACTTAGGCTGTATTACCGGCATCAATCCCAGGATTGAAAATAATTATTATTTAATTTATTAGATAAAATAAAAATATGCATATAGTATGAATAAATAGTTCATACACTCAAATAATTATTCATGTATCATTCAGGTGTCGAAAAATTATCTTTATAATCTATATTTTTAATTCAAAATTAGGCCCAGGGCTAGGAAAAATAATCACAATAATAAATAAGGGCGACGAGCGCGCCACGTGGGCGACGACCAACAGGTGGAGGATAGAGTAATTAACACAGAAAGATATGGACTGGTATTGAGTGCGGACGCCGTCCTAGTTTATAAAAAAGAGATGAAACTGCTAATAAGTTGTGGATTATTAGTAATTAAAGTTATTGCTGTAGTTATAATTCACCGGATGAATTAATTTATATTTTTTTGATATTATTTTGATTGTCTGGAGATTATTTTTGAGTAAGTACTTTGGATTTTGTTTCGCTGTTTATATTTTCACGTGATAACCTCCCCCGGTAGTTGTTGGTCACCGCGGCGAGTAAAATCAATTTATTTATAACCGCCAACTTAATGATACATGATATATATTATAAATAATTATTGTTAATTATCATTGGATATTTCCTTCTTTTTTAAATAGTCGAAAATACCCAGATAGTTATATACACATGACTATCTACATACAACGTTTGTTAAACGTTGCCGATAGGTATAGATATATCTATAGACATATATATTCATATTGCGCTTGCAGTACTTGAGCAAATTCCTCAAGTACTGACATCATCGCTTGGCTGAAAAATTTCCAACTTATTGAAGTCATTATTTACTCAGAATATCTGTAAGATATTATTCAGTATTATTTATGTTTACTATTATTTAAAATAATTAGGTAATTTTACTTTTTTTCTTTTGATTTATATATGTACCCCAGTGGTCAAAATTATTATGATTATTATTATTATTATTATTATTATTATTATTATTATTATTATTATTATTATTATTATTATTATTATTATTATTATTATTATTATTATTATTATTATTATTATTATTATTTTTTAAGACCCATCAGCCAAAGGCCAATAACAGGGTCACTTGATGAATACATAATGGTACATGAGTAATAACTGACATAGAAAATATTATTATCAAATACAAGCAAGATTTTGTATTTTATAATAATATATAATAAGTTTGTATTTAATGAGATCATTGAAGATCATTTAGCTATATAATTAATTTAAAGTAACATATTTATACATATTCATCACAACGCAGTGAGACTAGTTGGATGCCAGGACACTGGTCAGCAAAGGCTGATTGACAAATCATTATTTAGCTCAGTCCAGTCGATGATATCCAGTTCTCTAATTAATTTTTCCTTTCCATATTTATAAAAATTGTACGCACCAATGGGTTTTTTTATATGCCTTATGGCCTCATCAGTGATCAATTCAAGTGAGATGGTTAGTGCAGGGTGATATTGGTCTAATTTGACAATCGGATAGCTATTGGTTGACCAAGCAGGCTGCTGATGAGAAAACTAAGTCAAGAATTTGCCTATGAGTATTTAGCGTCGTATTATACTGTACTAGATTATGTAAAGCTATAAATGAAAGCAAAAGCTCCGATTTAGCACTAAAACTGATACTATTGTAATGAGCATGAAAGAGAGGAGAATTGAAATCGCCCAATAGAACCAGTGACCTAGCATCCATAATGTCCAAGGACGAGAGAGAATCCAAGAAGTCTTAGAATATTTGAATGTGTAAATCGGGAGGTATATATACAGCTTCAATATGAGTTACTTTCCCAACTCCCAGCATTATTCTAACAAGATCAATCTGTGGAAATTGACTAATAATATGACTAAAATCTAATAATTTAACAGTATACATTGCACGACAGGATATAAGTACCTCACCACCAGACTTCTTGAATGTCTCGCGTCTATCACATCTGAAAACAGAGTAAATATTGTTATCAAATAATTCAACAGAGGATATAGATTGGCTTAGCCAAGTTTCTGTAAATTCATATAAATCATACTCATTATCAGCTGTATTGTACAATACTTTGCGTAATTTAGTGTTAAGACCACGTGCATTCTGATAGTAAATGGTAAATTGCTTAATGGTTGAATTTAAAATTGAGAGATGTTCACTGTTGGCGCTGATGGTCGATGATGACTCTTGATTATGGTATGCATTACATTCCTCATCACAAGACGCAGATTCGTCTCCCCATCCGCCTGACGTCGTAGAAGTTCTACCCTCAAACTCTTGTAGTCTGATCTCTGGAGCATCGTACGGTCCCTTGTTACTGATATGCCTTGGAGCTCCAGTGGTACATCTGGACCACGTTTCCTTGCCAGAAGATTCTGTATCATCTGGTCAACACAAGAAGGGTCCATAAATACGACCTTCAGAAGTCGAGGGTTAGCTAGTGCTGCTGAATATTTACCAATGCGATAGGAGTTACTGACAGAGGCATTCAAGTGCAGAGTGTTGAAGATTTTATTTACTTCATTAGTATCATGATTGTTTCTGACTGCTTGCTGGGCTTCCTTGGACTCAGTAACACCAAACATGATAATATTATTACGGCGTGAAAATTTGTCTTCGTCTTCTGCCAAAATTGTGGTGTTTACAATCTCCTTATTAGATAAAGATTGAACCTTGTCCTTAAGTATTTTAATGGTTCCAGTATTTTCCTTTCATTCTGCGTGAATAGCTGCTACATCAGTCACAATAGCTACATTATCATTCTCAACAAGTGAGACTTTGCCGCTAATGGCCTGTGTTATTTGTTGGAATGATTTACGAAGCAAATCTACGCTATTTTGAATTGGCTGCAAGACATTTTGAAAGTCCGCTTGAATCTCAGTCCGGAGCTCTTGATTTTCATGTCTGAGCAAATCCCTGATGTCATCCAACGAAAGCGCCTTTTTAGGTCCACAGCATCTCTGAATCCCTCCATTGGATATTGTGAAAGTACTCTTAGCACACGATGGATGATAAGATGTAGCACACTTAGGACAATTGACGTAGTCAGTGACAATCGTACTTCAACATTCTTTACATCTCCTCTGTGAGTTACCAGTATTTCCATCCTTGTCTTTACCGGACATTTTTTTTTTCTGATAAAGTAGAAACAAGAGTTTCGGTAGATAGTTGATTACCGAAACGCGCCCAGAGAAGGCACCAGGTGATACCACGAGATACTAAGCGAAAAATGTAGTCCAAATGCTCAACGTGTAGGTTGGAAATTTTTCACCAGATTATTTATTGAATATCACACTTGCGTGCAACTAGCCAACAACAATTAATAGCACAAATTGAAGCACAATTTTTTATGAATATAATCAAATAAACCACTTTTAGCTTGACAGATTTAAACTAAATACTGATCAAATAATTCACCTTAGATAAAACTGCACTGTTATACTCATGCCGCCATTACATACATTATTGAATTTTTATTAAAATTATCAATTATTTTAACAGAGTAAAATTTATTATTTTGAGTTTGAGTGAGGAAAAATTCCGTATCTTTCTCTCTCTCACAAGTGCTGAGAGATAATATTGAATAAAAATATTGTTATTATTTATTATTGTGGAAAAGTTTAAATAAAATAATTGTTTCTTTTATTTAATATTAAAAATCTATAGTATTAATTAAATTCAATTATATTTATTTTTTTTTTTTTTGGTTTATTGAGTTTATATAATTTGTTTTGATACTGCGATTATTGTGCGATACAAACTACCCCAGCGGCTGAAATTTATAACGATTTTAATTGTAGTTTTGGCAATCACCAGATATTATTGTTATTCATTCAAACAAAACTAAATATTGTGTAAAATCATTATTTTTATTATTATTTATATTATTAAACAGTCGGGAACCAACAGCTGTCGGGGAAAATTTAATATTTATTTTCCTCTAGATCTTTTCCTACTGTTTTATCTACTTTTTCCTAATCTCATTTATTATCTGTATGTAATTGACTACTATTTATCTACAATTTTTTTTTCTATTATTTATTTAATTTCTATTGGGTCGCTCGAGTGTTTATCCGCTTCGTTACAACCGCTTGCTCGGATTTTCCCTCGTAAATCCCCTCTGAATAATTTTTGTCCGTTTTGGATAAACGACCTGGCGCCTGTGTGCACTAACCCAGCCTGAGGAGCTGGTTCAGGTACACTAATTATTTATTATTTATAATTTAACAATTATTTAAATTCATTATTATATTATAATTTGATCTCAGTATTTATTATCATTTAATATCATTTTTATTATCATATATTTATCACGTGGGTAGCTACATACAATATCGGACTGTTCCGCGTCTCCGTCGAGGAATTTTAAGACAGTATACGTTATATGTTATTTAACTATTTATTTATTAATCTACCATCATTGTCTACCAATTCCATGAGAAATCTTTGAGCTTGATATTTCAGTTTTAATTTTTAAACATTAAAATGTTTGCTTGCGCCGTTTTTAATCATTTTTATGAATTTATAACTCTCAAATTTTCGATGAATTGTGTATGTTTTTATCGATACATATTTTATTACGTATGTATATTTTCATTTCTAACCAAGTTTACTTAAAGCCAGTTTATAAATCCGAAATTTTAGTAATACGCGGTTAGCTTAGTATTGCCCGTACATTTATATCTAAATAGATAAGTATGCTAACAATATTTTAATCTCTGATTGAAGAACTGACCTTCAAAAATTGGCTTCAACATCAGTAAAAATGAACAAGGGCTGTCTTCATTTTAAACTAAGCGCGAGCTAGCAAAGAGAGAGGTGTAAAAATTTTTTAAAAAATCTACCTTCAATTCTGGCTGCCAGATGGCATTTTTTATTAATTATTTTTTTCCTATTTATGTATCACATTTCAATTATAAAATTGTGACTATGTTAACATAGCAACTATTTTTTACTCTTTTTTTGTTGAGGGGCAAGGTTCATAGCACTAGTATATTTCCGAATGTTCTCGAACGTATTAGATATACTACTTGTCTAATTATCTACAGGGGTTAGTTCTTACCTGTACACCATCCTAGATGGACGTTGATTGCTCGGTCGAATGGCTCAGTCGAAGTTGAAATAGTGATCATAGATGTCACCAAAATTTGCTCACCGGGTAGTTATTTATTGTATTTAAATAATTTGAAACCACGAGTCGATGTCGAATTTTTCATCATGTTACAATCCTTATCAGGTTATATCAGGGCATATGAAAAAATTATACATAAACATATTAAGCTAGATCAAGACATATCAAATCTAATATGGACACATCAAGTTGATATAGCTTAATTTGGCCAATTTTCATATCAATCTATATCAGGACATATCAAAAATTATATATTGGCACATCAGATCAGATCAGGCCAGATATGGATTGATTAAATTTTTTGATATGGCCATATCAGGTCATATAAGGCCTGATCAGAAAATTTTTTGACGGGTATGTACGTAAATATTCTATAAGTTTTGAACGGATGAACCGATTTTGATCTCCAAGGTGGCATTTGACGTGGCTTGTTAATTTCTACAAGCTGCAAGAAATTTGGCTTCATCGGTAAGGTGTGTTCGAAGATATGCCAAAAATACAATTTTTCTAAAATCGAAAAGATATCGTTGAAGAATAGTATATTATACAACTAGTGCGGTAAGTTGTCGATTGCCCATCAGAGCGAAGTTGAGCGCACGAACGAATTGAGTGCGCTCATTCATTCGTGTGGGTCATCGACAGCACCGCACGAATTGAACATACTTTTTTATCATTAATGCGATATAAATACTATTTGAGTGCATACTGTTTTGTTCCTCGAGTAACTTTTTGCTGATTCAACTATTGCCACGTCATTTTTGTGGGTTAAATTATAATCTGCATGCGACTATAAGTAAATGTGCGTGCGACAAGTTTGCTTGTCGCACTCAAATTTATTTGTCACATTTATTTAATCGTTTAATGCACACAAATGTCGTGAAAACAGTTGAATCGGCAAACAGCTATTTGGTAGACAAAAAAGCGTGCGATAAGACAGCACTTATATTGCATAAATGATAAAAAAATGGTAAAAAACGTTTTTTTTTCCGAAAACAAAGGTATACAAAAGTATTTTCGAGCTCGAAGAGCTCGAACATGTATTCACAACAATGTTTCCGAGCTCCTTGAGGTCCTTGAGCTCCGTGAGCTCCTTGAGCTTGAAAACAGCAGGAACTTTTGGAGCTGGCCCACAAGGTCAACTGAGAGACCGATTTTTTTAATTTTTGCGACAACGGTATCTCTAGAACTAATGAACCGATTTTAATAGTTGAGATGGCACTCGACGCAGCTTATAAAGTTTTAGAGCTGATTAGATTTTGTAATAAATCCATTGAACACATTACAAGTTATCCAAAAAAAAAATTTTAGAAAGAATTTTATTATTGAAATATCTCCGAACACACCCTACTGATAAAGTTCCAATTTTTATAGCTTGTAGAAATTAACAAGCCGCGTCAAATGCCACCCCACCCATCAAATTTGGTTCATTCATTAAAAAGTTACAACTATTAACATACGTACGTACATATACACATACATTCATTCGGATATCATCTTAAAATTAATCGGAATAATTCCTAGAACCTCAAAACGTTAAAATCTGATTGAGATTCGATTTTTGAAAATCGGACTAAAATCAATAACTTTCTAAATTTTTGAAAATTTTTAATTTTCTTAGCGGAAAGTCAAAAATTTAATTAAATAGCAAAACTTAAAGAGAAATAATAAAAGATCAACGGAATACGATCTCGTTTTCTTGGCGTAGATATACTGTTGGGACTTTATAGTTGGTTCTTGGTGTTAGTAGTGTTGCATTACCCCTTTCGTCTAGAGTTTATGAAGGATCGCGGCACTGGATGCTTATCTCTGCATCTTCTAACTTGTTAATATACCTAACCTGCCTACAACCGACAACTTTACGAGCTATACCTCATCACCAGTAACCAGTAGACAAAACATGAGTATTTTACATAGAATCAGTAGGTATATATTTACGATATCAGCAACAACTTAAACTTTGTTCACTATGGTGTCATTTTTTTACCATTCTTATTCTGTAGAATTTAGGAATTTCGAGAGCTTCGAATAATGATAACAATTTGATATTTATCGAAATTTTTAACTCGTCTATTATTTTCTTGTTAGAAGAACAGGACAAGACAAATTTTCGAAATATATTGACTTTTTGGGATTATGGTAAGTTTATTATTGTAGATAGTAATATTTCAAAATTTTATTTTTTAAATGGACGTAATATACAAAGAAATTTACATTAACTGATGTTTGTACGATTATAACCCCAGTCGAAATTTAAGGTCTGTTTCGATTGTATTTTCTTTCTATACAATTTAGACACAAATTTTACGATTAAAACGACTCTCGACTGTATTAATACCTGTACAATAGCCCGCCTGGTTTCATCGTAACTAGTTGATTTTTTTCCACTTTTGACTGTTTTCCGATAAAAACAGACCAGAAATAATTATAACCATCTTCAAAAGTATCTAACGAGCGTGGGTTCGAATCCCACATAGATTTTTTTAACTGCTCGCTCTGGAAATTGCAAATATTTAAAAAAAGGGAAGTAATTGGTTTTAGTCAGAATTTTGGAAATCGAGTTTTCATCAGATTCGACATTTTGAGGTCCTAGGAATCTATTCTGACTATTTCAGGGTTGACGTCCTTGTGTATGTGTGTGTGTCTGTGTAAACTTTTTTTGGCCGACAATATCTTCGGAACGAATAAACCGATATGTTCTTGGTAGCAATCGAAAGGGCTCACCAAGGCTTGAAATTGATCAGATGTTGAAATCGATTGATCATGTCCCAGTGAACTCATCAACGTAACAGGGATGTCACATTTATAGAATGAAAACTTTTGATTACGTAAAATCGTAAGTCAAAAGTACATCACATCTTTATAACATGTATATCACAATTTCACACTTATTTACGTAACATTGTTACGTAACATAGTAAACGTAAATGTGATATCAAAGTGACGTAAATGTTACATTGGTGATATAGCGGTGATGTGATTTGAATATCATATTTACATAACATAGAAGTCATGAAGAACTACAAATTTTACGTTGAAGTTATATAACAGTGACCTCTAAGTGACATCATTTTCTGTTAAATTGTACAAAGCACTTTTATGCGCTAGAAATTATAATTGCAATGTTAAAAAAAAATAAAATCATAAAGAAAAAATATGAGATATTAATATGTGATATATTGGCTGAAAAACATGCATACATTTTTTTATACGAAAGTATATTTCTTTTTAATAAATATTTCAAAATCTCCAAGTTCTTATTTTTTTTAATACTGAAATATTTTGTTTTTATTCAAGTATCGTCCCACATGGGCCCATACGACAAAAATTATTTATTTTTATTTATTTATTTATTTATTTGGCTATGAAGTTAAGACTTCTTGCAGCCATCCAAGTACAATATAATGCAATACAATAGCATATTACAGGATAGTATAAATTGCTTATTACAATATAAATATATATATAGAATAACTTATTAAATTATTAATTTATATTTCAATATCATTCATTACAATATCTATTGGTATCATTCATTATGTCTTATTCAATATCGTTACAATGCTAATTAGTTAGTTACACTTAAAAAGTATTCAAAACATGATTCACGGAACTCTTTAAATGTTAATTTACTAGTACAATTTACTGGTAGGTTGTTCCATGCCCTTATTGCACATACAATGAACGACTTGTCATATTTAGTACTACGACAATTCGGTAGTGCTAATAAATCTTGTCGTATATCACCTCTGCGTAATTTAGGCTCCAAATAAAAATTTCACGGTGGAATAAAGGCATGTAACCCATATGGATTGACTTATACATTAAACAGCAATAAAAGAATTCACGCCTTGCTTTTAGTGTATGCCATCTTAATTTTTTATAATATGGAGTAACGTGTTCGTATTTAGGGATATTAAATATGAAGCGTACGCAGGCATTCATTTTTCTCTGTAATTTTAATTGTTGCTGTGCAGTTATATCGCTATAAATTGCTGCACAATAATCAAATATTGGCCAAATTAATGTGGTAATGAGTTTCTTTCGTACTTGCAAATTAAATATGTCTTTATTCATTATTGATTGTGCAAGTGCTCTCATACTTTTGAAACATAAAACTCATACTTGTTCCGTCCACGATAGTTTACTATCTAAAATAACACCTAAATACTTAACAGAATTCGAGTATGTAATTTCAACATTATCCACTTTAATTTTAGGAGCTACTTTACAAAATTCTGAGTTGACCCTATTAGCGCTTCCAAAAATAACTGTTTTCGTCTTATAAGCATTTAATTTTAACTCATTTACATTACACCAATGATAAATCAATTTAATTTCATTATTAAGTATATTAACAAAGTATGAAATTTCATTAGCTCTACATTTTAAATAAATTACCAAGTCATCGGCATAAAATAAGCGTTTACAATTATTTAATAATGATCCCAAGTCTGATACATACAGTGAGTATAATAACGGACCTAGAACACTGCCCTGAGGGACACCTCTCGAAATTTCATTCCAGTCCGATTGTTAATTGGTATTTTTATTAATAATTTATTGTAATCTGCCTTTTAGATAAAACGATAACCAGTTAATTACGTTCTCTCTAAAACCCATAGCTCTTAGTTTAAATAGGAGAATGTCATGAACAACAGAATCAAACGCTTTACTGAAATCAAAAAATACTGCGATAGTTACCATTGATTCCTCAATACCTAGTCTAATATCGTCACAAAATCTTAACAAAGCATCCTGTGTATTCATGCCATTTTTAAATGCTGTCTGAAAGCCATCAATAACATTTTTATCTGATACAAATGTCATAATTTGATCATAAACGCATCGTTCTAGAGCTTTCGATATCGTACATAATAATGATATTGGCCTGTAATCATTGAAGTTATTTGGATCACGTTTTTTCGGTAATGGTAAAATATAGGAAGTCTTCCATAATGACGGGAAATGTTCTAACTTTAAAGATAAGTTAAATAAATCTGTAATTGATTTTAGAAAGTATGGTAGTAATATTTTATAAGTCTTTATAGTAAACCCATCTGGTCCAATAGCTCCAGAATTTAACCTCATTACTGCACTTTTAACATTAGAACATTCTAAAGTTTGGAAAGTAAAAGTTACGTTAGATTTTATTGCACATATATCTAAGTATTTATAATCAATTTCATCAACGATTACTGAACAGCAGCTAGTATAATAATTATTTAATTCATTTAGATCTAATTCTGGTGATATTATAGAGGAGTGAGTTTTAATTAGACCAAGAATCCTAAATTCATCCCAAAGAGATTTCGAATTCTTACAAGTCTTAACTCGCATATCGAAATATTGTTTTTTAGATTTAATTATTCTTGTTTTTATTAATTTACGAATATTACAATATTCTTTGTATGCGAAACCTGATCTAATAAAAATCCTATATAGCTTCGATCGACGTCTTTGTAGTTTTTTAATATCCTGCGTAAACCGAGGTACTGGAGCATCACGAACAGTTACTTCTTTTAGAGGTGCAACTTCATCAATCACACTATTGATTACATTATGTAAATAGTTGTTTCTCACATCAACAGTTTTGATAGATTCTAAAGTTTCGTAATTTACACTATTACATAACAAATCCAACCTTTCTGAATTTATTCGATTCCACTTTCGCTTCCATATCTTTCTTTTACGATTCTTCGGAACATTGTAATTATACTGAATAGATATTAAATCATGATCCGCTAAAAACGGTTCAGCTGATTGATGTGATGATATTACAAGGTCCAAGTCATTTACTAAACAATGATCGATCCATGTATGTGCCGTCGATGAGTGGTGTGTTGGATCAAATTTAATTAATTGTAGTCCTAAGCAATTGCAGAATTCTAGAAGATAATCAGATTTATTATTTATAATATTTATATTCATGTTAAAATCTCCAAGTAATATAACGTGTTTATAATGTGACATAATTTCATCCAGGTCTGATTCTAAATGATCTAAACAGTTTGATGAAGGTGGGTTACATATTGCACCTGATAGAATCTTATGTCTTGAGGAGGCCCAGGTTTCAATTAATAAATATTCTGCAGTGTTTTCTAAGTACATAGAATGTGAGATATAACGTGATGATAAGATATCCTTAACATAGATAGCCACGCCACCGCCACGTTTATTCGAGCGATCATTACGAAATAGTTTATAGGTTTGTAAAGAAAATTGCACATCAGACATATTATTATTTAGCCATGTTTCGCTTAATACAATAATGTCGTAGTCATGTGTCCTAAAATATTCTTTAAATTGATTAAAGTTACTATTTAAAGACCTTATGTTAACATGGCAGATATTTAAAGATCTAGACGAAGACGATAGGGAAGATTGTAAACCGTGATCTGATTGTAATGATGATATTAAATTATGTTAAATTAATTTTTGACGAAGGGCCACCATCCCTGTTGAAGGAAGAAGTTTTAAAGGTGGTTTTTCAGCAGAAAACCTAACAAAAACAAACGGGCCAGCAATCCACACGCTTTTTGCAGGTAATTTTTTATATTCAGTAAGAATCTGCTTTTTAAATTTGTAGAGTGCCGATAGATGTCTACGATGTATACGCACTGGATCAGAAGATACGTTAGCTGATTTAATTAACACATTGCCCGGTATATTTTTATGCTTAGCTTTGAGAATTATGTCATTCACTAAGTTTTTTGAATCGAATTTTATCATAACATCACGTTGCTGTTGACTAATTATCTGCTCAGAAAGATTTTTAGGTTTACCTAGCCTTTTCACAAATTTCATGTTATTGTCAGTAAACGGAATATCTAGGAATTGCAGTAAGTTATTAGCGACATTTTTAATGTTCTCGTTCTGAGGTTCTGCCAGTCCTGAGATGGTAATTTCTTCAGCCAGATTATTGGATTCAAACTGCAATGCACACAGTTCAATATTATACTTTTCCAACATTTCTGATGTTTTCAATACTGTATTTGAGATTTTTTTAACTTCTTGCGAACAATTACCGCCTTTGGATTCCAATCGTGTGACTCTACTCTCCAGTTCATCAAATTTATTGGTTAATATCGCTTGCTGCTTACATAAAATATCAACTTTTTTATTTATTGAAGCAACTGAAGTCTAAAGTCCATCTAGTATATCTAGCTTTGATAGTTTAGTTAATTGCGATTGTAATGACAGTAAAACATCTGTAACATTATTCTCAGCACAAACTGGACATTCGTTTTTTATAGAAGAAGCAGCTTCAGTGGCTGATGTGAAGTTATATTTAATTTTTGCACATGATGTATAAAATTTATGTTTATATTTACAACCATTGCCTGCTTTGACAGCGAACGCAAGGTCATCTATCACCGCAAAGCACAATATACATGCCATTATGGTAAAACAGTCAAAAAGTTTGAGATATGTCTAATAGCAAGCAGCACTGTCTATTTAACACTATAAGGGAAAAAACCAACCTCAAATCTAAATAATTGAAGCAATCGCAGAACTATAAATTATAATTATTGAAATAATTTCGAAATTATTAGCTTCAAACAATCACTGAATTATTCGGTACACAATGACACCCAATATAACTGATAAAATCTATTAGATTTGTTGCATTTAGAATTAAACATAGAGCGAAATAATAAGCGTCTATACTACAATATACTATACTCAATGTATCCGTTGTAGTGGTTAACTCGAATGTGCATTCGATTGGGGGATAAAAGGTGAATCGCATGTATCCTTGGAGGATAATTTGCGCGCCCACGAATATCTTAGCGGTGGATTCCTGAATTACCAAATATTCATTGTGCAGCAACCGCATGCTCTCACGTCAGACACTTTACTAATTTTTTCCTCCTGCTTTTAAATAATTATTTTTACCGTTATTTATTTATATTTAATTTGATCAATAAGAATAATAACAATAGAAATTTAAAAATCCAAAGAAAATGTCCGATAATAAAATAAATATATTTATAAGCAAATGAAAATACAGATGTAAATTCATATAAATTAATAAAAACGTTTACTCCATCGATTCGACATGAACCTCAGCGCGTTTTAATGTTAAATATTATTTTTTACATAAATAAAATGCAAAAATATTAATTATTACGAATACTTAATTTTTATGCATAACCCTTTCTAACACGATGCCGTCGAAATACGTACATCATTTTAAAGTAAAATTTTTCACATAAATGTGATGAAGTTTTTCGATGTAAAATAAATATGACTATTTTTTATGTAAGAGTGCTGCAACAGCATGAACATACCCGAAACATTACATTGTGATATAAATGTGACGATAAAATAGAATCACCAGGATTATGTCATTTATAAGTCGATTTTATTACGTAATTTTGAGGTAATATCTAGAATGTAAAGCTGATGTTACTATGCGATATAAATATAACGTCACATTAAGGTCACCAATGTGATATTACTCAGTCAGTAACATGCATGTAATTTTAATGTCACATTTATGTCACAAATTTGACGTACCATTCACATTATAATTTACATAATCAGAATGTAAAATTTACGTTGACTTTGTTACATGTTCTCTAGATGTGATATCACTGTTACGTTGGTGTGTTCACTGGGGTAGCTTACTACTTATACAAAAAATAAAAATAGAAATTGTAGTGTAGAAATAGAAGTGTAGTCACTTCTCACTCTTGGTGACCTTTTTCGATTGTCACCAAAAACGCTCGAATTGGTTCATTCGTTCCAAAGATATCATCAAAAATTATTTTTCTTCAGCAAAATGTGTTTTGTTGGTCTAACAGTTTTTTGAGATTGAAGGTTTCTTAATAGTTTAGTGAATTTTATAAAATTTTCTGCTAATGTGTAAAAACTTTGATTTTCATAACGATTTGTTTTGCTGGCTATGATTACGTTACTTGTGAGAAAAGTTTCCATAGGAAAATAGAAAAAAATCTGATATTTACATTGAAATGCTTACTCAGTGCATGGGAGAATAAATCCTATATTTTATGGAAAATGCTTCTACAATATGTGTGAAATATTTCGATGACTTTAGGGTAATTATACCCATAATAGTATGTAAACTAATGAACATTTTGGAAAATTTATTACTCTGGTAAAAAAAATTCTGTGTAATTATTTTTACTTAAAGTTATATCTAAACAATATCTTACTATAACTACATATAATTACGCAAAGTGAGTGAATGATCTGTGGAATTCCGGTGTAGGTGTGGTGAAGTTTAATAAGAAATAACACAATATTCATTATAATCAAGTTAGATGTATTATTAACACTTTATACAATTTAAACTGGGAAAACCAAAAATTAGAAAGTGAATGCAAGGATGTAAAAACTCACATACAACTAGTGACACGAGGTGTAAGTTTGAATCAATTACGCAGTAAATTAATTGCGTTTAATTATACGCGAACAAATCTATATAATCAATAAATAGTCGCCTTATTATACGAACTAATTGTTGAAAATGTATCAGTACTTAATTAGCGGTTTCAACAATCAAGAATACTGAGTAGTAATAAAAGATAATCAAGCGGTTTAATTATGATATGGAGCCGATGTTGTTTCATCAGTTACAGTAGCACGTGCAAATACAGTTGGTATGTTATCTTCAGCAAACCAGTGTATGTACTGTAGATGATGATCTTCTATGTCAACTGTGATCTGACGAAACATTTTAGGTACGTCAGTAGTGAATACGTAGCGGTGACAGCGGATGCGAATAAATACGTCACTGATGTCAACTTTGATTTTGGGACTCACATAGAATATCTCGTTGACTGATACACCAGAAGTTGTCTTCCACCATCCGTTAAAAACTACTCTAAGCTTGATGGTGGTGCTTCGTTATTTTAAAACCCCACGATGAGTCAAAAAGTAGCTGTTTGGTGGTAAATATATCATTTTTATACGTTTCGTGTGTCCCAAGTCTTCATATTCTTTCAAGAAATCGAAGTACAACTTCTTGTAGACTGAATCATTTTCCAATCTCTTGCGAAGACGTAATAAAGCGTATTGAGTGGCCTCTAGTGAATCACCCAGTTGACTTGGTGTAGATTTAAGCGGCAAGCGAACGACATATCGACCATCGAAATTTCTGTAGTGCGTATTGACAAAGTGTTGTTCACACTCTTCTGCATCATTGTATAGCGTGTAGCGAATTCTATCTGTGGCTCTTCTTGATACCAAAACTTGCTCAGCAAATCTTGTTGTTAATCATCAACAGCATCATGATCATATGCATTGAGTTTTTATGTAGTGGTGTCCACTGAACCATAAATGATCCAATCAAGTGTTGTGAACAGAGCGATTGGGTCATTCTCACTACCCTTCTATATTTTAGCGTTTATAATACGTGCAGCTGGTGCTGTGCCCAGTATGATGTCGATAAGTCTTGACGTTAAGACGTCTGGATCAGTGTGCTGTAGCTCAGGTTCTTGTTTAGCAGATGCGTCACAAAGGATAACTCTGATCTTTGATAAACGAGTACACGGGCTTTGAGTGTACTTTCTTTTAGAGAATGCAATCTTACTAAAGCGGTAGTGAGTGATATATCGATTTAAAAAAAATTAACTAAAATAGATGAACATGGAGAGTTCTGCTCCCCAACAATGTAGAGATTTTGCCTTACCGACCACGGACTCGTGTCCGTTTTAACTTGTTTTACTGATGGTGTTAGAGATGACAGTCGATAGTGCAGGTGGGTCTGTTTTACCGGATAAGCTTATTTTCGAGCTTATCTAGGGCCTTTTTGTCGCTAATTCACGCCTATTTGAACTTATCTAGGGCCTTGTTGACATTACATGGATATCGGCGTTGAGAAGTTAAAGAAATAACATTTTATGCTATTTTTTCCGGATAAATCATAATATAATGTACTTAAATGTGTCTGAAATCATACCAAGTCTGCCACTTCCAGATTTCTTTTGTTCATTTGAATCCAATAACTGTACAATGTAATTTTTCTTAATAATAATTACTTACAATAATTTTTTAATGAAATCAAACTTATCTGATATCCAAAAAAAATTAATTTTTTTACCTTTTTCAGAAAGTACTCCATTTTGCCCACAAAAATGAAAATTTTTTCTTATGGTAATTGAAAATTTTGTCTATTCACCTGAATATCATTAGAAAAAAAAAATTTAGAGTATTTGAGTCCTCAAAAACTTAACATTTCCTTAAATACCCCGATTTGCCCCTCCCGACCATATATATACATAGATTTTATATCAATAGAGCGTGATCAGTTCTAATCATATATAGACATAACTATATAGAAGTATAAACTCATATATATGATATGAATCAGTTATGTGCAATCAGATCACAACATTGTTTAAAATTCAATAAGATCCCAGGGATAATGTGTCTATAACATTTTAACAAATTTTATAGCAAAATCAGATAAAACTGTATGCATACAGTTGTCATGGCAATTTTTATAATGCTACAAACTTTATAAAATTTTACAAAATTTTGTGGAATTTTATCAAATTTTACAACATGCTACTTTACACTAGATCGAACAATGACATCAAATTCTCTAGTTTTATGAAATGTTATTAGATTCTATACAATTTTATAAAATTTCATACAATTATGTTGCGTAATTACACCTACATTTGAATTCAAATGTAGTTTCACTTTATGCAGATAGAGGCAGCATCTACTGAGGCCTAGTGTCTGTAAAATTTAAACTTGATCATGCCCAGTGCGGCGCATGCGCATTGACTGTTTCCTGCCTCGTGTCGAGAAGACCGACGCCTTTATATTTTATTACGTACATTCCGAGTGTTATTACGTGCTCTAAGTAATCGTACAATTTGGTACTCGTCATCAAAAGATAATTAATTAAAATAATAATTAAATTAAATTAAGCAATTATCAAGCTCCATACAAGCATAATTATTTTTATAATTTTGGGCACTAGAACTCATCAATAAATCTGTCAAGAACTCAAGAACTCCAGCGATCATCGATTACGTTTTTCAAGAGGTTATTTATTTGGAAAACATTACGGGTGCCTACTTATTAAATGAATAATTATCACAAGTTCTCAAATAAATAAGAGACTAAATTTTATAATTATTTTATTTGTCATTATGCTCAATGTTTTAATTAAACTTAAAGTTAATTCTCGCTCAGTAGCCCATGCAGGAGCTGTCAGAGCTGAAATACGGGTCCCTACTTGGCCCAGCACGGAGGATCCTCGCTTTGGCACACCTGTATTGGCCCGTCCTTTGCTCAAGATTGGGTACTCAGTCCTGGCCGTTACAATGATTACCCGGGCTTGGACCAAGACTGGGTAACCTAGCCTTGGGCATTTAATAAGTAGATCACATAAATGTATTAGTTCAACATTAGTAGGTTTGTCTAGTAGCTACCGTTTGGACCCAGCAATCAGAAGGACGGCAGTTCGTGCTCAGAGCGCAGCAGAATTTTCACCGAGTCCTTTTTACATCATTTACCTCCCTTAGATAGTTTAAACGTTAACGATCATGAACTCTACGAGGTTAATAGTAATAAAAATTTTTTTTAATTAAATTTATTCGTGTCCTCGATGTATGGGTCAGGCCTGGCAATAAAACTTGGGCCAGGTCTGGCAATAAAGCATGGGCCAGGTCTGACAACCAGCCTTGGCCCAAGATTATCATTCCAGACTTTTATCAGAACTGTGCCAAGACTGGCTTATAAACCTGGCCCAAGGTCCTATAAAGTTGGGCCAAGTTTGGGCCCGTGGTACTTTCCTCTCTTCGAGTCTCTGCAATCATGTTACCACGTATTCAACAAATAAATTCAATTCAGTGTAATGTATTATAAGCTCATCGGAATCAATTAAACTAAGTGATCATAATTATTAAAGCTCAATCAACGTAAAATTATGCGTTTAGAGCTATTAAAAATAGTTATTAGAGTGTTCAACTACTAATTTCGCTAGGTAACCTCTGATTTAATGTTGCTTATTATCATGACATTTTTACAATCAACTTAGTGTTCAAATAGACTCAACTAAATTATCTCAATTATTTCAATAAATTACTCAAGCCCCATTCTATATTTTTTATTCGACTAATCACGTATTCACGAGCTCAAACACCTTACAGTATTAATTAAATTCAATCAACGATTTAAATCTGTAACCCAGTGAAATTATGTGTTGTGACAAATAACAATAATGTTATATTCGTTGATATTCATATTTTTACAACATCCCAACCACCAACCAGTCCTAGCCTGTATTTATTAAATCAGAAGACATGGTAGTGTCTCACGCCAAGTACACATTCAAATCAAACACCTGCATATGTGTGAAGTGTCATGGCGCGAGCCTACCGTGTCTCTATACCGTAGACAGAATGATATTTAGCTCCACTTTTTAAAAACTTTAAAAAAAAAAAAAATTCTAAGAAATTCTTTTTTCAGTTGAAAGATTATTGATTGTTCGTCATAAAATTATGAAACTTTAGAGACGAGAAAAATAGTATACACTCCTCTGGAAGTAAATAAGAAAGCTTCAGATCACATGTTTTTGACCTCGGCTTCGCCTCGTCCATCAATTACAAGGACACTATAAAAAAGAAATACTTACAATTACACAAAGATAAATAAATAATTAGTTTCATAAATCGATGCTCCTGATATGTTATTAGAAACTTATTTTTTTATTAATTATTCATTACGAAAATGTTTTTTTTTTTTTACTGCATTTTTTTTTTTTTTTAGTATTACACCTTTAAAACATAATCACGTCGATTTCTGTAAAATAAATTTATTTATACGCCCTTATGGCTCCCAGTACCCAAGTTGGGAGCCATAAGAGCGTATAAAAAAATTTGATTTTTTAAAAAAAAATTTTTCGTATCTAGTATACGTATAAAGCATAATGACGTTAATTTCCGAAAACAAAATTTTGATACGCCCTTATGGCATCTGTAACGCGATGTATTTAAAAGACTTCATTGATTAATTAATTTGAGTTTTTTGGATTATATCTGTGTCTCACAATATATCAGTTCTTTTATGTTAAATAAATATGTTTTAGGCGCCTCTTATGCTCAAAAGCTGAGTCGGAAGCTTGCAGCGCTCAAGGTACGTTATCTTCAAGGGAGGAATTTACTTTTAATCGAAACAGAAATGTACATTGCCACGAACCAGATGAAAATGCTAATTGTAATGCTCGATTTTTATGCGACTTATACGAAGCAAGTACACGACACTTCCGCACCCTACAAAAAATTTATGATGACATCGCACCTTTGTAAGTATATATGAAGAATTATAACGGTTCAAAGAAAAGTAATTGTTATTAAACTAAAATGGACTGACCTTAAAACAGTTCAGCGGGCATCCAATCAATTCATTTATGCTGCACTACAGGGATTGTTGCAAAAAAATTTTGATGAAAACTTAAGAACCTTATTCGAATTATTATTAGAAGTTATGAATATATTATTATAATATTAAACTTAACAATAATTGTTGTTGTACAGCATAAACAATTTTCGAAAACTCATAAAAATATTTAAATTCAATCGACAATACAAATAAAAATTATCAAATTTATGACGCCATCATGTTTCTCTGTGTTATTATAATTACATTAAAAAAAATTGTTAATTATTTTGTTAGCTATTTTAAAACAATAATATAATTGTAATAACAAGCGTAAATTTTTTTGTAAAACGACAACCTCTTTATGTCACACCTTAATTATTATTAATACTTAATTTAATTATTATGCAGGCAACAAGAAAGTGCTGCTGTTCTTAATTTCGAGAGTGTAAGAAATAAAATGCAGTATTGGCAACAAAATGGAAAACTGCCTGATATTGAGACATGTAACGATTTCTACACATACCTCGAAAACTCAGATTACAGTAACATAAATCGACACAATCTGGTAAGAATTGACGTGCAGTTTCGAATAAATGAAGCAAATTAGCATACCGCCATAGTATTGGTGGATGAAGATGTTATTAATAAAATTGATATTGATGAACTCTTTGTTCAATCAACCACTGCAGTTCTTCCAGCGAATGTTGGTGCTATTCAAATGACATGTATCAGTACCCATTTCGCGGATCATGTAAGATAAAAGAAAAGACTTAGATAAACATATATTTTCGATATGTATAATAAAACAATGGCAGTCGATTTCAGATTTTACCAATTTGTTGGGTTTTGGTGTTAGAAAAAACGCCAGAGAGCTGCCAAAATCTTGCAGAAATGTTAATGTCTTTAAAAACGGGTTTATATCCCTTAAAAATATTGCATGATTTTGATGATGATTATTTCAAATCTTTTGAGACCACATTTCCTGGAGCAACTAAAAAAGGCACATCCATGTCTCATTACATGGTATAAAAAATTTTTTGTGAAATATACTGTAAATGACGTTTAAAATTTTTTTTTCTATATTTATTATCTAAAATAATTGGAGTAGTAAAAAAAACATAATTTTTTCAGATCATGATTAAGGAAGCAAATCGCTTAAATATTGACCTCAATGACAATTTCACTATGATTATTTTTGCGAAAATAGTTGCATTAAGCTTATTGCCTCCGCAAAAAATAAAACCAGCATTCCAATGGATCGTGTCATGTATGAGCGATGAACAGTTCACAGTATTTCAAGATTTACTTAATTATTATAACCAAAGCTGGATCAATAAAATCGGTGTAGTGAATCTCAGTTTTTTTAATGACGAGCGTAGTTTACTAAAAAATAGTGACTTGATCTTAAAACGCATGAAAAATAATGTACGTAGAGGCTATACCGCATGGAACTCTCTTGGTAATAAGCTTAAAGTGGCTATTAGGGTAGGGTATGTCAGATAGTAGTCAGTGCCATCTGTAGAAAAAAAATCGGTCTGTCGGTTGACCCTGCGGGCCAGCCTCAAAACTTCCCGCTGTTTTCGACCTCAAAGAGCTCGAAAACATTAGTGTAGATATATTTTCGAGCTCTTCGAGCTCAAAAATGCTATCACATGCAATTGTTTTTTTATGATCTTTTTAAGCTCTAACAAGTTACCTGTTTTGCTGAAGTTTGTAAATTTAAGAATCGAAAATCGTCAATGAAGCGGTTTTTAAAATTCAGTTCCTGATTATGTTCAGTAAAATAAGTGTATTGAGGCAGGAATCAATGTTGGGGATCAAAATCAAGATTTAAATAAATTTTGACTCATGTAAGAAACAATAAAATATGAAATATCCGATAAAAATATTAAAAACTACGTTTTATCGATTTTTTTGTTGATAATATGATTTAAACTAAAAACCAAGTTCGATGACATTATATGATCGAAAGAAACAATAAAAAAGATGAGTTAGTATGATATCAGGCACATTTTAGTACGTTATATTATGATTTATCCGGAAAAAATAACATAAAATGTTATTTTTTTAACTTTTCAACGCCGATATCTTTTGAAATAATCAATCGATTTTGATAGTTGACAAGGCAATCGGCGCGTTTTATTGAATTCTGGAGCTGATTAAAATATAAAATCGATCGCGTCAGTCGTTTCGAAAATATTTAGAAAAAACCGTTTTTCACCATTTCTTTCTCCCGCGATAACTCTCGAACGAATTATCCGATTTTGATGTTTGAGGTGGCAATCGATGCGTTGTATTGAGTACTAGAGCTGATTAGATTTTGAAGTCGATCGTATAAGTCGTTTTTGAGAAATCAATAAAAAACTAAAAAAAAAATTTTTTTTTTTTTTCGTAATTCGCCAATATTTTCGAGTCTATTCGATCAAATAATTTGAAATTTTCAGGAAAATTGAAGGCCAACAAGCTTTTTCGATTGCCACCTCAACCATCTAAATCGATTCATTAGTTCAAAAGTTACAAAGAGTTTACATACATACACACACACACACACACACACACACACACACACACACACACACACACACACACACACACACACACATACATACATACACACACTTGGACATCATTCTGAAAATAGTCAGAATAGCATCCTAGGACCTCAAAACGTCGACATCTGATGAAAACTCGATTTTCGAAAATCGGGGTGAAAACAATAACTTCCCGAAATTTTTGAAAATTGTCAATTTTCTTAGCGGGAAGTTCAAAAAAATAAATCCTACCAAAAACAGTGTTACGTTCTGGCTCTGATTACATTTAAATAATTTTTTTTTTTTTTTTTTTTTTTTTTGGCGCCAAAATATATTTGATGGGTCAGGGCTGGCAACCAGGCTTGGCAAGATGTTATCATTCCAGACTTCTACCAAGGCTGGCTTACAAGCTTGGTCCAGAGTTCTACGTAGTTGAACCAAGCCTGGGCCCGTCATTCTTTCCTGCTAGGGTTTTATTATATTAAACAAAACAGTTTTTTGATGAAAAATTAGGTTTTTTCATCTGAGCTAATGTTATCTGTCAATTTTTTATTGAACACATGGGAAAAATTTTCCTTACTTTCAATACTGAACTTCCTTTTTTAATTCTAAAATATAGAAAGAAAAAAGATTATATTTCTTAAAAAAAATATTTTTCTTCCGAACTTTATACGGAAAATAAGTAAGATCTCATGAAATTTGATTTTCAAAAATTGGATTGATACCAGTAACTTTCCGAATTTTTGAAAATTCGCAATTTTTTTAACGGGAAGTTAAAAAGTGTTTATTTTGAAACACCCTAATCTGACATATATTTCACATAAATGTTTACATATATATATTGACACATACATATATTTATATGCCACCACATACATTTGTATACATATATTCACATGTGTCTGCATATATGTCGACATATATATCTCGAAATATGTTGGCATAAATGTCTACATACATGTCAATATATATATTTACTGATATAGCTACATATATGCCTTTATTTGTATAGCATTTATTCATAATATATGTATTATATATTTTTAATTTTATGTAAACATTTATGTTTACATGTATGCAGATATTTTTTTTTAAATTTGGTTAATATATTTTTTTCTGCGCACATATATATTATATAGGTGACATATATGTTACATATAATTTTAACATGTACATTTTTCCATGTGGGCTTTGATATAGTAAAAAACGAGAATAGCGCGCATGAGTTTAATAAACATTTTTTACGATTTAATAGTATCTAGAACAATTCATTAAAGAAATCAAATTCAGATGTACACGGAAAAAATTTATAGTAACCGTTTCTATTACGTCTATAGAATTCCATCCTATGCCGTTGTGGTAATCATTACTTGGAATTATTAGATATAGGCCCAAACATTCTGGGAAAACTTTCTATCACTATGGAAACAATTTTTATCATTATGTACACAGTTCCCATATCGTATGCTAATAGAATTATTGTGAAAATAACCTTACTCATAGGAATAGTTATAGTTCCTATAAGCAAGTAAGAATGAATCCTATAACCACATTGTGATTGCTTCTAAGTATATATGGAGATAAACCCTATATATTATGCTAACCATCACCATAGTATTATGGTAACTATAACCATAATATTATAGTAACCATCACTATAATACTATGGTTGTCATCGTCATTGATTATTTGAATTATTACCATAATATATGGGAATTATTGCCATTGTATATGGTAACGATTACTACAATATTACAGTAATGATTAAAATAATATTACAGGAATGATATAAATAATATCATACTTTTCTGGGAATAATTACCATAATGACGTTATAACAATCACCATAATTCTAAAGAAGTAATCCGATATCATAAAAGACTTCAACCCACATTTATAGCAGTAAGATCCATAATATATATGAGTGCCGTTCCTATAACTGATATTTCCAAAAAATCGGATACAATGCGTTGTGAGAACCTTTCCCATAATATATCGTAATTGACATTCCAATGTCAAGTCGCTTTTAATCTATTTGAATTTTTTTTTTAATCCGGTAACTAAATTCCGATTGATAATCGCTAAATTTTATAAAATGCATTGGTGAAAGCGGAGAATACGAGACGCTTATCGTATCAACACAGTGCGCATCAAAAAGCATCAAAATATCTTGTTTATTCGCGATAAATATTTCAGCAATCACGTATTTTGTTAAAGAACGTGACTAATCTAATTATAAAAAATGATTATCATCACAAAATAAACAAGCGTGTAAGTTAAAATCAGCTGTATAAGGAATTTTTTTTCACAACTCTAGTATTTGTAACAAGTATCAGAATAAATAGGTTATTTATTTCAGTATTTTTAATTTCTTATTAAATTAGTTTTCTGACTCCGTCAACAATTGACTTTTTATGTGGTCATAATTAAACTGTTTAGGTGGTAAGTCTTGTACGATTGGTAGAAATGATTCGAAAACCATCAGTTTTCATATATTATATAATTAGCCTTGGCTTAATGACATCATATATTTTCGCACGTGATCACTGCATATTCCATTTTTCCGAGGTGAGTACACTTCGAATTAATTTGAATGTAAATATGTCAAACAATTCCAAAGGATTAAGCAAAATTTAATTACAATCATCTTCAAGTGTGATCCTGATTCTAAACAATCCTGTTGTGAACCGTATCAGTGTGTGCTGGACCAAACTGAATTTGTACAGCGGGGCATTTCACGATTCATATGTGCAAAGAACGGTAGTTATGGGCTATAAATTTCTGTTTTTAATAATAGTTTATAATGGATTATAAAAAATTAACAGTAACACTGGGCAGTCCTTGTAATAGATTTATCGATTGCTTGCCGATAGCTAACGCTAAATGTTCGGAAAATAATACATGTGTTTGTCAATTTGGTTCTTATGAATACAACGACACGATTTGTTTGCATAAAAAAGTATATGGAGCATTAAAATCTGAGTTTAATGTTTATTATCGCAGCGCAACTTATGGAAGATTTCGCCTGAAAGAGAACTTTACTTCGGAATCTGGTCTTCATAGAGAATCGAGTAAGACACATTGCTAGGTAGTAAAATATTTGTAACTAATATATAAATTAATAAAAATTTAATTCTTACAATAGAAACAAAATGGGGTGATCCGTGTACCATGTGTATAACAAATCCCAACGGTCTCTTGTGCAACATTGAAAATCGGGTACTGTGTCAGAATGTCTAGGCGTAATTGATTTGTTGAAAACAATCATCCACTATGTCTCATAGGGTGTTTCATTTGTAGGCGATATTTTGAATTTTCCGTTGAGAAAATTGAGATTTAAAAAAAAAAAAAAGAAGTTTTTGGTTGTGACCCGAATCGCAAAAACCGAGTTTTAAAGAGATCTCGACGTTTAACGGTCCTAGGAAGCTACTCTGACTGATTTCGAGATAATTTCCGAGCGTAGATATTACGTACATACGCACGTATGTAAATATTCTGTAACTTTTGAACGAGTGAACTTATTTGCCTTTTGAGCTGGCGTTTGAAACGGCTTATTAATTCTAACAATTGTTGAGAAATTGAGTATAATTGGTACAGTATATTCGGAGATATTCTGTAAATAAAATTTTTTAAATACTGTTTTTTTCGAATAACTTGTAATGTACTTGATGGATTAATTTCAAAATCGAATCAGCTCTTAAACATTATAAGTCGTGTATAATGCCACCTTAACCATTAAAATCAGTTCATTTGTTCAAATAAAATCACTGTTAAAAAAATTTTGAAAAAGCATTTTTTTTTTTTAATAAATTCCAAATTATTGATCTAATTAATGACCGGATTTTTTAACGTTAGTATTCAAAAACTGCATTGAATGTAACCTCGAACGTCGAAATCAGTTTATTATTCCAAAAGATGTTGATTGAAAATAAAAACAATAACGATTTATTTTATTCTTCCCAAATAAGTAATAACATGATTTATTAATATTTTCTTTCAGTCAATGATTAAAACAAATATAATTGATATTTTTTTGCCATCTTATAATTACAATAAAATAAATTCTTAGTTTTTTATCCAATTAATGATTAAGTACATTTAATAAAAACCTTTCAACTACTCGCTATGAAAATTGAAAATTTTCACAAGAAAGGGAAATTGATAACACAACAGTTGGCCTAATGCCAAAATACCCGCGGCAAATTACCCGACGACAAAATATCCGCTGCCAAAATAACCATAAACCAAAACACCCCCGACAGAACACCCATAAACTAAAACACGCGTAACAAAATACCCTCCACAAAATACCCGCAAATCGGAATATTTTACGTTATTAATAAATGTATTTATCATTTTGCATGAATATATTAGTTTAATAATATACTCAAATTGAATTACCCGCGGTTCTGTTAAGAAGTGACACGCTTCGATATCATCAGACAAAATATCCTCATGACGAAATATTTCTAAACAAACTATCTACATGACAAAACATTTCTAAAAAAAGTGACTTAATGGTAAAATAATCGAAAAAAAACCTGCGATTAAAGGGAACAATAATATTGCAAGGGTGTGCGTTTACATATTTTTATATTTACACACACAAAACGCATAAAAAAGGGCATGTGATATTGCATGCGTGTGCATTAATATACACTAGTCCCAAAAATTAAGGGACCAAAAAAAAATTCGAAAAAACAAAAAAAGTAAATTGTAGCCTCAAGTTTCTAGTTTTCAGATCTGGCCTTAAAATTTTTTTATCATGCACGGTCCCGGAGTAATCTTAAGAAAACCGACGAAAAAAAAGTTGTCCAAATTTTTGCTCGTCTTTCAAACAAGACTATGGGCTTCAATAAATTTTTTTGGATAATTTGACCTCATGAGTTTTTTAGGAAATTTTATGCCCTTTAATTTGGCGGCCTCAAAACGGTCTCGACGACGAGTTGGCACCGAGTTATCATTGATCAAAGCAAAAAAATCCATTTTGGCTTTGATAATCAATAACTCCGGACGTATTGGTCGTACAGAGAATGGAAGTAGGGTTTTGAAAACTGGAAAATATTCTCTATAGGACAAAATTAGTCGCTTTCGTGTCAACAACGTGACAACGCTCAATCATCCACCCATGAGTCCCGATTTAAACCCAATTGAGCATGTATGGGACTTGCTTGGGCGTCGATTGCGACGAGACTATCCACATCTGCATACTTTGCAACAGTTGACTCAAGCGTTGTTACAATGTTGGCAAGGGATTACGCAGCGACAAATTCGGCGGTTCATCAACATGCGGGAGCGCTTACAAACGGTGATGCAAAACAGAGGTGGCAATACGCGGTACTAAATTGTGACCCAGAAATTTAGAGGCCCTTCACCAGACGCCGACAAAGACACAAGACAGACGTAGAGACATAGACATTGACAGACGGAGACATAAACGCACGCGCGCACACACACACACATATACACACACAGACGGACACACACACAGACACGCGTGCGTGTGTAAGAAGCGTAAATCGGACCGAGAAACCTTCACGTGGTACGCTTTGGGTAACGCTAATGCCGGCGGTAAAAAAAAATTGAGGAATTTTTTTTGACAATGATAAATCATTGCAAATACAACGAAAAAAAAATGTTAAAAAAAAAATTTTTTGAAAAAAAAAAAAAATTTTTTAAAAAAAAAAATTTTTTTTTCAAAATTTTTTTTCTCAATTTTTTTCGATACTCAATCTTATTGATCAAAGAAATCAAAATTACTGGTGAAAAAAACATTTTGAAATCGAAAAAATGACCAAAAACCGAGAAACTACCATTTATGGAGATTTTTGGCAAAATCGATAAATTTAAAGCTTCGGGACACTAAGAAATAAAAATCGCAGCGCTTTGAAATTTTCAGAGTTTTTTCAGGACACTTTAAGGTTGAAAAAGAAACGACGATATCTTTTGTTCATCCGTTATATCCAAAGTTATAGCAAGATTTCCGAATATCCTTAAATATGCGAATTTTGACCTGTTCTTTAATAAACATTATCGCTTTAAAAAAAATTTTTTTATCAAAAGCGACTAATTTTGTCCTATAGAGAATATTTTCCAGTTTCCAAAACCCTACTTCCATTCTCTGTACGACCAATACGTCCGGAGTTATTGATTATCAAAGCCAAAATGGATTTTTTTGCTTTGATCAATGATAACTCGGTGCCAACTCGTTGTCGAGACCGTTTTGAGGCCACCAAATTGAAGGGCATAAAATTTCCTAAAAGACTCATGAGGTCAGATTATCCAAAAAAATTTATTGAAGCCCATAGTCTTGTTGAAAGACGAGCAAAAATTTGGACAATTTTTTATTCGTCGGTTTTCTTAAGATTACTCCGGAACCGTGCATGATAAAAAAAATTTAAGGCCAGATCTGAAAACTAGAAACTTGAGGCTACAATTTACTTTTTTTTTTTTTTCTACGACTATTTTTCACCGAGTCACAGCATGTTGAAAATCACCCAAAAATTTCGAATTTTTTTTTGATCCCTTAATTTTTGGGACTAGTGTATTTCAGTAATTGCACACGCACAAAGCCTGTGGAAAAATGGCACAATACCATTACAAGTCTGTCTTATTTTTCTGAATTTCATCACATTTCGTTAATTTCACACATTTATTTAACTATGTTTTTGATTTTTTAAGATATTCCACATCTATAAGTATCTCACTTATAGATATTTTGCGATTATCTTGTCACGGCTATTTTGGCAGTGGTAACTTTGTCGCGGGGATTTTAGTATCCGGGTATTTTGTCGTGGGTGTTTTGGTTTTCGGGTCTTTTGTCGCAGGTATTCGTCGCGGGTATTATGTCATTGGGTTAAATGTTACGCAGTTTTTTTGATTTCGGTCCGATTAACGAAAACCGTGCTTTTCAGGAAATCTCGGCGATTTGTGACCCTAGGAAGCTATTCTAATTTTGAGATGATATCCGAGAGTATGTATGTACGAACGTATGCACGTAAATATTCCATAACTTTTGAATAGATCAACCGTTTTAAATAGTTAAGGTAGCATTCGAAGTAGGTAATTAATTTCTACAATCTGTAAAGAACTAAGCTTGATCAGTACTGTATGTTTTGAGTTATTTGAAAAATAATATTTTTTAAAAGACGTTTTTTTCACATAATTTCTGACTTACCCTATCAATTGATTCTGAAATCTAATCAGCCCTAAGCCACCTTTAACGTTATAATCGGACTATTCATTCAAAAAATATTAGTAATAAATATTAAAAAGATTAGAATTGTCCTTATTTTCCCTTCCCCTTGGCTTTAATCGTGCTCATCGATTTTTGTCTGGATTCATGGACTTCATTAAGCAAAATCGTAAACAAAATTTAAAAAACTGCTTGTTAAAACTTGAAGAGCTCAAAAATACGAACGTATTAAAAGATATGTCAAGATTTTCGAATAGGTATTTTTACAAAATCGTCTTCGAATTCAAAGAGCCCAAAAACAGTGGGAAGTTTTGAGGCTGCCCTGGCAGGGTTAACAGGTTTTCAGATTTTTTGTGATCAACTGGATTTTTTGTGGTTAAAGAGTTCATTAAAATGAGTATAAAGTGTGTAGAGCATAAAGTTTGCTACAAATGATCTAGAATCCAGTTGACCCCGCGGGGTAGCCCCAAAAAATTTTACGTAATAAAAAAATAAACGATACTTATAGTCATTATTATAATTTATTTGTCAAAATTTGTATTTAATAATTGATTTAAATGAATAGTTTTCGCTTTTGTAAACTTTTTCGTAGCGAGAATATTTTTTTCTTATCAATTATCAGTTTTATAGACAGGACAAGAAAAAATATCGCCTACAAATAAAACACCCTGATGTTTAATAATTTGTCATACAAATCATGTCGAAATCTACTTAACTTCAGACCTTTCAGGTGGTACTTGATTCTACATTCTATTTCCCAGAATGTGCGTGTCCGAACCGAACAAAGTTTAACGCAAGCAGTTTATCTTGTGAACAACCAGAATTCAATGATTGCTCCAGCAATAAGGATTGTAGCGACCTCGATTATGCTTCATGTTCTGGAGGTAAATGTAGTTGCTTACAAAATTATCAACCCGTAAACGGACGGTGTTTGGGAAATCTTGGCGCAAAGTGTAACCATGATATTGATTGCCGTGTTTTTAATGCAATCTGTCAATCAAGTAGGTGTCAGTGTGAATACGGCTATTATGAAACATATGGTTTATGCAGAAAGTACGCAGAAAGTAAGTAGCGAATGTTTCACCCCCCATTAAATGTTGCTCATTGTTAATGATATAAAAATGCCTATCATTCTATAGAAGTAGAAGGAGATTGCCGCACCAATAAGACTTGTGAGCTCCTCGATCATACTTCATGTTCTATTAGCAACAAATGTCGTTGCTTACCAAGTTATATAAATGTCAACGGAACTTGCCGTAAACATATTCACATGAAAAATAGCGCTGAACCAGAGCTTACTGTTAAAAAACACACTTGTCAAGCCGATCATTATTATGAAAACGGTCACTGCCATGCGTACGCGAAAAGTCAGTCATAAATTTGCTTCCTATCCAACTACTTGCTATTGATATTTTTTACTTTATTTAACACCTTTCTATTATAGGACTGAACGATCACTGTGCCAGCGAAAAAGCTTGTGAACGTCTAACTCTTACCTCATGTCTTAATGGTCGATGTAACTGTTCCAAGTTCAATATCATGTGCAAGGTGTTAAACGTATGGAGTTATTTTGTTTGATTATGCAGATCTCTTCAGCTCAACTGGACTCAGGAGCAGTAAGCAGTTTTCTTGCAGAAAAACCATTCCCGTTACCATTGTCTGCCCTTATATTGTTTCTAGATTTTTACGTTTTTATGCATGACAATTATTGACACATTCATTTTACCATTCTCATAATTGATAACTATTGTATTGCTATAAGTACCATCAGTAAATACTTATTATAGGAATGAATATTAATAAGTTAATATATTTCTGATTATTCATAAGCAAACTTAGGTTGAAAGCAGTTCAGAGGTTTTTGTCTATATTATAACTGAAATGTTAGGATATGGGGTACTTCGGACCAGACTCTTTTGAAAAAAACAATTTGCCTTCATTGAATTCAATCGTGAATATTAACTTGTTTTTTTTTTTTTTTTTTTAATTTCTTCATTGATCTGAACGATAGATGTAATTGGCAACTATTTATTCTATTACTAGCGACCCGCCCCGGCTTCGCACGGGTGCAATGCTGATACTAAATACACTACAGAAAAACTGTGAACGTTGTATATAAAAACATAGCGACCCGCCCCGACTTCGCACGGGTACAATGCTGATACTAAGTACACTACAGAAAAACTGTGAACGTTGTATATAAAAACATAGCGACCCGCTCCGGCTTCGCACGGGTATAAAATATATAGCCTATGTGATTAAAATCGATCCAGTAGTTTTGATTTATTCATTACTGCCCGTGGCCCGCACGCGTTAAGTTTGGAGTAAAACAATCCCCCTTTCCCTATACCATGAAGATTTCCTGCTATCTTTGGAATATCTAAATTCATACACTACATTTTTACTTATTTACTTTATACATTTTTACCTATTTATTTTATTTTTACAAAACATTACAGAATGTCTTTATAAACAACGTTCACAGCTTTCTTGTCATTAGACAATACAAATATGTTTTCGGCACTGTTAGTTAAATCTGAGTTAGTAGTATTAGCTGGCATCGGCAGCCTAAAATCTTTGATCGATTTACCCGAAAGTAATTGCACTACTTTGTTCAATTCCAATAATGCTTCGTCAAATATGTTTTGATCATATTGTACATCATCTGAGTTTAACTCTCTCCGTCGCCGAATCAGAATATCACTGGCCATATTTTCTTGAAATTTATTCCATAGATTAACAGAATCAGTTACTTGACAAAACACTACTATGACGGCAAATAAATATCTTAATGATGTAGCTGAACTACAAACAACTGCTTCTGATAATGTGTTTTCCCAGTGAGAATCGTCTTCCAAGAGCCCCATAGCTTTGCATGCTGCTTGATAAGTATTGTAAACAACATCTTGTACAGTTTTTAGGTGTGCAAAGGATGTCGGGCCTTTTACAATATGCAGTAACATTCTCAGATAAAAGCATTCGCTGTTGTTGGGATGAACCACGTAGACTCTGCCAAGAGCATCCGTTTTTTTTACTCCGGGGAAACCATCAACCGCAGTACCTTGTTTTCGCCGTTGAAAAGTTTTAGAACTCTGGTTCCATGTATAGTAACCTGGAACTCTGTCATATGTCAGTGTTTTCGCGAAATCATCTTGAGCACATAACATGAAGAATGCGGTCAATGTTGTATCCCGCGGGTTATTAACAACTTCTTGTATATTGTTCTCTGTGAAATATACTCTTTGTCCGTTTTTTAAATGAACTGCAAGGTGGACAATTGTGGGAGCCCGGTCGTGCACTTCGAATGATAAAATCCTCCATACAGCTTCAGAGCTGCAGATGTAACGTCTAGACTGATATTTTTCCACTTCATTTGGTGATTGTATGCTGAAAGTGGCTTGATCACTGCCTTTATTAATGTACTTAGTAACATATTGAATTGACTTTATTGAATTGCACAACTCTACGTTGATGTGGGCATCAAAAATTTTCAAAAGGAGCGGATTATAGGGATCGATCCATCGGTTATCAATATCATGGTTTCGGACGGTAGCATTTTGCCCACCCTGTTCTGGCGATCGTCGACGATATTTGGGATATCCGTCATCGCTAGTACTTGTTTGAGTTTGGAACGACTTCGGAAATTTTTTGCTGCATTTAGAATCTCGCATACATGGAGAATTCGGGTTGAAAGTCCCGCAAGGGCCGTGTACCATATGTTTCTTTACGATTTCGTACAGGATAGGATCTTCATCTTTATCCGGTAATTCAGCTGAAATAACCCTGTCAATTTGGTTTGGTCTAATTTTGTTCACTAACCACCTCAACAGGTGTACATGTGGCAAGCCACGTTTCTGCCATTCTATTGTGTACATATGACAGCGCGGCGGACCGAATATATGAGACTTGTTAATGAGGTGCAGGAGTTTTTGTACTCTTAAATGGAAGACTCTGTTAACTATATCGTATCTTTCTTGTGGAGTTAAGTTGGTGTTAATATTTTCTTTGATTTCCGGCCAATTTGGGTTACATGTTGCAGTTATAAATAAATCAGGTTTGCCGTAATTTCTTACGTAAGTCATGGCGTCTTGCGATTTTTCGTGTAAATATCGAGGTCCACCTGTGAATGATGAAGGTAGTATAACCAACTGCCCAATGCCGTTGCGGTGTTCATTCGCCTGTAAAGCATCCTGAAGATGAACGTAATTTTCAGCTTTCAATTTAGTTTGATTATTACGAATGTAGGCCAATCTCTCAGATTCAATTTTCGCATATTGATCTACCAAGTATTGGTTTGTTAACATTCCATATCTAAGCAAAGTATTGAAATTGTTACGTCTTGTCATTATACGGTAGCAATAGTAGTTCATACATGACACTGTTTTACGCAGAGGTGTACCACCGATTGGGTCAACTTGAGAAATATTAATGGCATAACCATTTTCTCCACGACATAGCATCAAAGGATATTGTAAGCTGTCATAAGATCTGTGTAACTCTGAAATTTTTGCAAATTATCATCACGACTATGCAATACAATATCTCTTTTGTCAAATTGCTGTCCAGCTATCACCACTGCTACTTCACTCGTGGAAGGCACATTGTATCGTCCTCTGTGTTCTCCAACAGGAACTTTATTTGCATGGATTACGACATTAAAGTCAGGAGTATTTGCTGGAACACTCTCAATCACAGTTGTGAAAGACTGTAAGTAGCAATTATGAGAATGTAACATATCTTGGAGAGATCTAATCAAATCTCTATCAATTGGTTGTGCAACACTTGTACACCGCGTAGATGCTTGTGTATCTGGATCTGCAATAAGATATATTTGCAGAAATTTGTAATCATCGGGACGAAGTGGTAGCAAGCTCCCAGCTAAGTGGTACACTTGCCCTTGAATTTTAAATGTAGGCATGAACCCACGCTCAACGACTTGCTTACTCTTAAAAGAGGTCATTTGAAATGTGTTATTATAACGGCGTATATTGCACATGAATTGCTTGGATTCCAGATGATCACCCGTAAGAAGAGAGTGAAGTGGTTCAGGTGGAGGGAGAACTTCTTCTAATTTGACTTTTCCTTGTAAGCAACACATGCCTTTTGATTCGTCCTTGAATTTCAATGACAAGCAATGTTCACACACTACTGACATAGTACCTATTGATACTATACGATCGTCCTTGTAAGAAATCGAAGGATCGTAATTCATGGCAGAATTTTCTTTATTCACCCATGAATTAGTAACTCGTGCTGATGATTCTCTGGCACTCTGTATTCGATGTCTTTCCCTATCTCGGCTGCGGTGAACCTCACGCTCTACTGAAGATTCTCTCTCTCTCTCTCAGCTCTATATCTATCCCGAAGCTGACTGAGGCGAGCCTCACGTTCCGTTGACGATTCTTCATCTCTTGCTGAACGTCCTCTTCTGGCATTCACTGTACTACGACCTATGTTCGAACGACGACGTCTTCCAGACATGACTTTATAATTTCTGTACAAAATTTACTCAGTTCTATATGTATGATTACCTATGCACAAATTGCCATATTATTAGTATGTGCCGCAGTAAAAAATATCTAAATTCTTACCATTTAGAAACAAAAGATTATCAACAATCATAAAAAACAAAAGATACCTATTCTATTCAGTTCTTTTTTTTTACTGAAATACCTCAACTTAAACAACGATTTTAATTAAATTAAAAGTACTTAAAAAATAATTTGCTTTTCGTGCGACTAAAAACAAAAGATAATCAACAATCATCAACAACAAAAGATACCTATTCTATTAAGTACTTTTTCTGAACTTACATATCTTACCTTAAATCACGATTTTTGAAAATAATTTCCCTAATATTAAATTGATCTAACTGTAAATTTTAATCAAGATTTTAATAGAAAATTGCAATCCATAAATTATGGTTTTATTTAATCTAATCTTATCTCACCTTATGTAGGTACTTATAATTACTATAAGTGCGATTTAAAAATTAACCTTAGAATAGAATATAATTTATACTTTAAAACTACTATCATACAATTATTTATCGTAACTTACTTATAATTACTGATACGTTGTCGCGCTGAAAAGCACGTTTTTATTACCTAAGTATTGCTATTTTCCTCGCTGGAGAGCTCCGATATAATAAACGCGTCCGATCGCTGCTAAATTCGAAGTGCTACAGGGAAAACCGCGGCCTCAGACGCGCTATTTACAGGCACGCTCTTGCCGCACTGGGCGGCCGGCCGGTACCGCCGCAAACGCTACGTCCCGCAATTTTTAAATCTGTAATATCTTCGAAAATATTCACTTGAATCATACGGTGTAAAGGGCCATATAGATCTATATTAAATGAACAATGTATTCAAGGTATTTGATTGGTTAAGGATTAAGGCTGTATTGGTTAAAATCGCTTTGAAAATTAGCCATTATTTCTCGTAAAAAGTAAATGACAAAAAAAAGTTATTGTGGGTTATCCATAAGAGATAGACATATACCATGACGGACTTTTCTGTAGACCTTTACAATGTGTACAATACTTAGTACATTATTTTGATAAAACTCGTAGGGTTTAGCCTGCGTTTGCAATGTAAGCGGAAAAAATGTAATTATTTACGACATCACATTAGAAACCTCAAAAATAACAGTACTTCTCCACTATTTAATGGATGTTATTATACATATTGTCACGATTGGAGATCGTGATGGGCGTAGGTACGATATTCGTATAAAGTATAGTGAATAAAAAGGTACTTACATTGATCAAGGACCGATCCTATGACCTGGGCTCACGTGACCAAATGCTCAGTTTATTCTATTTTATATTTAATTCGCGCCCACACAATATTGTTGAAGACAATATTGATAAAACCCAAAACGATTTCCAATTTATTATGTGACTGATCTAATTTCACAATCAAACGTCGAGCGGTAAACGTAAGATTGTGTACCCCCTACTGTGAACTATCGGTCTGAGCGGCTAGACAGGTAGTAAAATAAGGGATAAAGGAAGGTGGGTTGCCGAAAAGCCTCGTGAAGCTATTATCTCGTTGTTAAAGTAAAATTGTCTGATAAATAATGTTTTTCAAATGTTTTATGTTAACGAGTATTTATTTATTAAATGACTCAATATTCTCAAAATACAAAAGGGGTTACAAATGGCAATATTAAGAATAGTAAATATAAAAGCAAATGTTTCGTGCATATGGGTTACAATTATTTCAGAGTACATAAAAATAAAAATACCAAACAATGGTTACAATATTCAAAAACTTACCCTAAACAGGTTTTGGTGAGGTGTCAAGACTGTCAGCAGTTACACAGGACACTTATTCACGACGCGTTCTCGCGGTCAATTAATGTGATTTTAAATTTATCGAATTATTTATTTATTTAGTCTACCTTGTTGTAGAAGCTTCAATGGTTATGCGTTTTTAAATCTCTGTAGGTTAAATTAAAAATGAAAGTCTTCGCGCTTTTCGCGGTAAAATAATTTCAATGTATTCAAATTCTTCGCGTCTTCGCGGTAATATAAATTTATAAAATCTTCGCGTATTTTTCGCGGAAAAAAAATATTTCTAAATATTATTCAAAATCTTCGCCTTTTCGCGGTAAAATATTCTTTAAAATCTTCGCATTTATCGCGGTAAAACATTCTTTAAAATCTTCGCATTTATCGCGGTAAAATATTCTTTGATTCTCCACGTTTCTCGTGGTATATTTCAATATAAAAATAATAAAATGAATGAAATTAAATGGTTTATAATAAGATGAAGATAATCAATGCTGTACCGGTGCTAAACGGTTGATATTAGTTCACGACTTACAACGATCAAGGACCAATCGTACGATCTGGGCTCACGTGATCGGATGCTATACGCTAATATCGCGTTGATTATGCTTCTGAAGCTAGTAGAAAATAATATACCGATTATACGAGTGCTTACGACGATCAAGGACCGATCCAATGATCTGGGCTCACGTGACCGAATGCTCAATCGGGATATCAATCCTCTAGCCACGAACACCGTCAAGTGTCTGGAGTTCGGTAAGGTTCAGAGTTTGATGCCCAAAAGAACTAATGAGCTAAAGTCCATGGTCTTTTTATATGATCCTCGCATATGAAAAGTGGTGGTAACCAGTTTCCCATACGAGAGGACTCGGACTCGCCCGAAAGTTCTAGGCCCATGCACACGTGTGATCCCTGGGAAACAGATTTTGACTATTAAAGTAGGCTGATGACCTGGCGTCACTCTGTCGCTGAGCATGCTCGTGTAGGAAACCATAAATTTGGAGATTTCCATTAGCTTTCTCTAATTTCCAAGAATCACATGCAGGTGCGCATGAGTTGGGTGGTCTATAATTTTAAGATGAAAAATCAAAGAATATCACCGCTTCTATGCTTAGATTAGTTAAATGGGAACGGATACATAAATTTCAAAAGTACATTAAGTAAAAATGATGAAATTTCCAGAAAGAGAAGATATAAAATACGCGTGGTCCATTAGTACAATACGACTTAATTGTAAAGCGTTGACAACGCTCAGGTAGGTATATTTGTCCGGTACGACTTCTGGCGTCAGTAAGTTGGCGTTATACATAAAAAGGTTTACGTACAGGAGGTTTTAGTGTGTACTTATTTTGGAAGAGAGAGAAAAAAAATTAAAAATTTTTGAATGTAGCAGCCGTGACAATATAAACCTTCCTCTTGAATCACTCTATCTATTAAAAAAACCCGCATCAAAATCCGTGGCGTAGTTTCAAAGATTTAAGCATACAAAGGGACATAGAGACAGAAAAAGCGACTTTGTTTTGTACTATATAGTGATACGCTATGTTTGTATTGATTTTTTATTGTCCCTTCATATCATAAAGCACAACCTCGCCACTTCGCGTTCGAGGCGTGCAATAAAAGAAACAGAAAAATTTTAGAAATTTTTTAATGATTTTTGCAAAACTGTAGCTTTGTAAAAAATAATCGTATTAAGATTTTAAAAAAATGCATTTTATAGCTTGAAATCTCTAGTTTCGACGCATTTTTAACAAATTATTTTGCGAGCTACGGACATTGCGCAAACATTATAAATACCGCGAGACAAAAATTTTCTAAATTTTTCATTTTCTTTGACAGAGTCCACGGGCTTTGGAAAAATTTAATTAGCTCAACCAATGCATAGGTCAGTTAGAAAATTTATTCAGCTTAAATTTGATTTTTTTTTAAGACTTGTACGACAATCTGTTGCAAAGATATTAGCTACAAACGAAAAAGGATTTTTTTTGGCTTTAGTAACCGATATCTCAGCTACTAATAATTGCACGGAAATTTAGGAAAAATTATAATAAAGAGTGTGACGTTCTGGCTTTAATTAAATTTAAATAAAAATTTTAGAAATTTTTTTTTCGAAGTCTCGAATTATTTATTCACCAAAATAGGCGAATAAATGGATCGACACTTCTTATAATAATAAATAAATCAATAAATTTTTACTTTGTTGGTAATTATTTCTTTTCACCACTAACAATGTAACGGAAATCTATTGCGATAAGAATATCACGGTGGCTGGCGGATAGTCTAAACAGATGTCGACGCATGAGACCCGGGCCACGGCGATTCTCTAATAGAAAACCTGAGATGCAACGTTAACATTTCGTTGAATGTACTTAGTTGAAGAGTAGCAGAATCAGCTCAGTTAATCGCGAGATCTCAAAGAGCACAAAACTCTGTATCATTAACTGACTGATTCTCTTGTTTCCAAATTCAGAGGAATCAAACCTAAAATTTAACCTGAATACAAATCTTTTATCTAAAGAACCTTAAAAGGGTGAGCGCTTACTAACTGTTCCATCTTTCCTTTGCTTTGAGCGCTAATCAGTAGTTCGGGCTCCTTCACCACCTATCATACCACCATTTATGCTGCGAGGCCGATAAAGCAGGAGGCCAGGATGTACAGTACAGCTCAGTCGCGGGATTCGAGGTGTCATCACGGAACTCACCAAAGGTCGTCCGAAAATTAAATTTGAGGAAGTTGTTATAGAGCCTTCGAGATCATGTGTTGCTGAGCTTTCGAGCTCATGTGTTGTTGGGTAACACGACAATTGACCTGATGCTAAAATACCTGACAACAAAATACCCGCAAACCAAAACACCCCCGACAAAACACCCGCCACACAGTGTGACGCTTTTTGAGACCAAGACAATTCATCTTCTGATAACTCATCCCCGATAATTCATCCCCGCGACAGTTCATCTTTTGACAACTCATCCCCGACAATTCATCACTTAATTCTAACTTTCTTAATAGAAATCTAGAGAATTTTTAATAAAAATCAATAAAAAAAAAAAAAAAGAAGAAAATCGTTTTGTTTTTTTTCCGTGAAAAAAGAGTCTCTCAATAAGGGGGTCCAGGGACGAAGCTCCGGCAGGGTTCAGGGACTTAGTGCAATTTTTGACATTTTTTTATGTGTGGGTATATCTTTTTAATTGCCTACACACAAAACTCATGAAAAAAGAGCGCAACTTCTATACTGTTTTGTGGTGTTCCAATCGATTTCAAAATCTAATCAGGTTTAAAACTCATCGATTGCCATCTTAACCGTCTCAATTGGTCAATTTGTTTGAGAGATATCGTTGGAGAAAAAATGGTAATAAGCGTTTTTTTTTCGGAAACATTGGCATCCAAAAGTATTTTGGAGCCCGATAAGGTCGAAAACGCATACACAACAATGTTTTCGAGCTCAAGGAGCTTGAAGATAGCGGGAAGTTTTAGGGCTGGCCCACAGGGTCAATCGGAAGATGGATTTTTCTAATTGTACACACACAAAATTCGTATTTAATAATTATAATGGTTGTTAGTATTTTATTTTTTTGTGAAAAAAAAAAAAAAAAAAAAAAATGTTTGATTAAAAAAATTAATTATTTGCATTTCTCTTCATTTGGAGTAGTTCGGAGTAATTGTGGTAGGAATGAATTGTCGCGAAGGATGAATTGTCCGGGATGAATTGTCTTGGTCTCGAAAAGCGTCATACCGTGTGGTGGGTGTTTTTGATTGCGGGTGTTTTGTAGGTGGTGTTTAGGTTTGCGGGTGTTTTTTCGTCGGATATTTTGTCGCGGATATTATGTCGTCGTGTCAAATTTTACGCAGCCGTGTTGTTGAGCTTTCGAGCTCGTGTATTGTTGAAGCTATCGAGATCATGTGTTGCTGAGCCGTCGAGCTCTTGTATTGTTAAGCCTTCGAGCTCTTGTATTGTTAAGCCTTCGAGCTCTTGTGTTGTTGAGCCTTCGAGCTCTGGTGATTAATCGACTAATTGGAATTACCTTTCCTTGCTGAGGAACCAGGCTTTCAAAGCTCGTCTTGGTCGCACTCAAAGGAGGCATCAAGGGATTATTTGGGCCGACTTATAGGGCCCATAATCTCCACCATGGTAAGTAAATAAACTTATTTTGCATAAATTAAAGGAAGGTCAACAACTGACCCACTTGGGGTCTATCGACACCCTAATGACGTCAACCTAGTCTATTTAAAAATATTCTGTGTAATAAATAGATAAGCCCGAACGCAACAAAAGAAAAAAATATTTTTAATTTTCAACATCCATTAGAAATAAGTACAAAAAATGACTTTTTTTGGATATTTAGTGAGTCAACCGCTTTTTTGTAAATATCGATCAAAAGACTAATGCTGCCAAGTTTTTTTTCTGCTTAATGCACCCCCAATAACTCTGTAAATTTTTAAGTTGATGCATTTAAGTTGAGTTAATTCTGTCCGTGTAAAACATTAATTAAATACGGCAAAGTAATAATTTTTTTCTTCAATGTTTGAAACTCTAGAACATTATAAGATGCGTCGATCGTCGCGAGAATCATCTTAATCGATTAATTTGATTAAACTATATTTACTTAGTTCTAATAACTTTTTTTGCGTGGTTTTCTGAGCATTAGCAAGATAGTATAAAAACCCGAATTTCCCAAAAAGTTCTGATGAGTAAGAAAATGTTGATATTTAGTTATAAAAAACCAAAATTTGCCAATAATTTCTTGTAAGAGTAAAAAAATGTTCATAATTGGTTCTAAAAACTTTTTATTCTGAATATTTTCTGAACAAGTAGCAAGATAATAGAAAACCTCAAATTTGTTAGAAAGTTCTAATGCGAGTAAAAAAATGTTCATGATTAGTTTGAATCATGACCATTTTTTGAACTATTTTCCAATAAGGCAGAATATCATGAACGGATTCAATTCTGATGATTGCGGTAAAAACCAGGAGACGTTCATAGTAACTCTCAAATATTTAATTTTAAAACAACTAAAAATATACAAAAACAAAAATTTTTTAGACTCAGACCTAAAAAATTCCGATATGAGTTAATATATTAACATTCTAATCTTTATAATCCTCAAGTAAGTATATTTTTTTCAAGTTTTTTGAAACTATTAAATTGCTAATCTAAATTATTTTCGCTCTTATAATAGAAAAATCCTGCAAAAACATATGAAGTTTTTTAAAATTTGTCTCACCTTTAATTTTTTCAATGTTCCGAAAATGTTCATTTTGAAAATTTCAACTGTTCCAATTTCTAAACGTTCGCTGTCATGAACGTTCCTGGAACGAATTTTTTCTTACACGGGTAATATTTATTTCACGACTATGTTTCACTTTACTCATAAGTAATTTTTTAACAGCAAATAAGATCGTATAATGACATGATGTTATACTCTGTTAGGTTTCCATATTTAATCAGTTATTATAAATACTTGATCTTGATCTAACAATTTTTCTTCTACGTGCATTAATTTTTACTCCCCAATATAGGGAAAGGGAGAGGGACGAGATGGGCCCCCTAACATTTTGGACGCTTCTAAATATTTAGGGGCGACATCGGCCGCCTAAAATTTTTATCTTATAAAGTGTTTAAGGTGTGTGTGTGGGGGGGGGGGGGGGGGGGGGGTGGAGCATTGAGGAAAAATGGGCCACTGAGTCAAAATGCTTCCCCCAAAATTTTTAACATGAAAAGTGCTGAGGAGGGGAAGGGGAGTAGACTGCCCAGACTTCGAAAATCTACAAATATTTTTTAGCCAAAAGGGTTCTTAAAATTTTTTTAACAGAAATGATTAAAGAATTATGATAAGAGGCAAACTAGGTCGCGAGTTTAACAGCATTACTAACTATCAATTTTTTCAAAAACAATTTATTCTATATGAATGAAAGTAATAAAAATGTAAGTAAAATGAAAAAATAAGTAACGAAAAACATAACAAATAAGTAAAGAATAAATAAAAGTAAAGAAAAATGAAAAAAAAAAAAAAAAAAAAAAAAAAAAAAAAAAACGGTCTGTCATTTGACCATGCGGGCCATCCCCAAAGCTTCCCGCTGTTTTCGAGCTTCTCGAGCTCGAAAATACTAATGTATGCCTTTGTTTCCGAAATAAAAATGTTTTTTACCATTTTTTCTCCAACGATATCTCTCGAACGAATGAACCGATTAAGACGGTTAAGGTTGCAATTGACGCTTTTTATTAACTTCTACAGCTGATCAGATTTTTAAATTGATTCATGTAGTAGTTTTTTGAGAAATTTCGAAAATGCTAAAAAAAGTTTTTTTTTTTAATTCTTTCGACAAAGGTTTCTCTTGAACGAATGAACCGATTTTGATGGTTGACATGACATTCGACACGGCTTGTGAAACTTAAGAGCCTAGTTGATTGTAGTATCAATTCATCATGCACATTACGAGGTATTCAAAAAAAACATTTTTGAAAAAAGTTTATTTTTTGGAATATCTCTGAACGAGCCATACCGATCAAGCTCCAAGTTTTTAAGCTTTTAGATATTGACAAGCCGCGTCGAATGAGACCTTGAAGATCAAAATCGGTTCATCCGTTCAAAAGTTATAGGTGCTTACATATGTACGTACGTACGTATATACATACATACATTCGGACATAATCTTGAAATTAGTGAGAATAGCTTCCTAGAACTTTAAAACGTCAAGATCTCTTAGAAATTTGATTTTAGAAAATCGGACTGAAACCAATACCTTCTCGAATTTTTGAAAATTTGCAATTTTTTTTAGCGGAAAGTTAAAAAAAATGAGTAAAAAAAGTAATCGAGTAATGAAATTATTAGTTGTTACAAGAGGTGATTAAAATATAACAAAGTAAGTTTTCAAATTATTAGGTTCTGTAACAAGTTATTAATACACTGTTAAAAATACTTGTAAACTTCGTACATTTTCAGTATACAATGGAGTACTAATCTTAAAAATTCAATGTACTGATAGAAAATATAATTCGGGTTCGGTAATATTAGAATACTAATTCATAATTTTATGAAAAAAATTTTAAATTTACGATTTTGTGTACAAATGTAACTTACATATCAATGTATCATAAAATAACAAACTTTTCTTTAAGTTTTACCAAACAAAAGTATTGCAAAATTAAAAACTCCAGTTTAGATTATTAAGATTCTAGTTTGCAAAGAAAAATCCAAACTCAGTAACATAAATTTTGGATGCCGTTTTTGAAAGTAAAACATCAGATTATTGTTTTAATAACAGTTTGTCAAAAATTTTTTTACTGACCCACGTATCATAAAAAAAAAATTTTTTTTCTATTATTGCATGATAAAATTATTGTAAAATTCAAAATTCTAGTTTGCATCATTAAGATTCTTGTTTTCAGAAAAAAATTTGGACACCGTCATATAAATTTAGGATTCTGTCTCCGAAATAAGAATATTATATCATAATTTCAAAAACAGTTTGTCACAAACTTTTTTACTAACCCTCACATTATAAAAACAAGTTTTTGTTTCTGTTATGCTTAACAAGGATATGAAATCAGTAATAGCTTAAGATTCAAAGAAAAAAATTATTTAACTTACATTATTTAAATTTTTAATTTTTTTGTTACTTTAAAAATTAATTACTAATGAAATAAAAATATTTTATAAACTTTTTTCACGTCATCTTGTTGAGTATGTTTATAAAAAGGGCTCCAAGAAACAAAAAATTTATCGATTAATTATTTAAACTTTTACACCGCCTTTTATGACAACACATACCCGTAAAAAAAATGTTAATTAACAATCGAATAACTTTTTGAAAAATGGTGATACAACTTTGAATACCGCGGAATCATATTCTTTGAAGTGTTTAGATGACACCAGAATTTTTTTAAATTTTTTAATTAATATTTAATTGTATAAAAAAATTATTTAACAACTACGCTCACTAGAGCGGCGACGCACACATGTCTCAACTGCCGCGCAAAAGCCAATTTTCAACGTTAAATAAAAATTACAAATATTGGAGCTACAATTCAGGGAGTCGAGAACTTTTTTACTCAAATTTTCTGCTTTTTCAGAAACGTTTTAATATTTGAACTATCACTTATACTTTTTGAGATTTGGCCAAAAAACTGGACGGCTAATTTTTTTAACGGTTTTTTGTTAATAACAATTGTAATTTTCTTTTGCTAAAAAAAATCCAAAAAACGCTTTTTTCTGGACGCCATTCTGGATCGTTTAAGCCATCAACCATATTTTTAGGAGACTTGTAACTATTTTTCGCAGGTTTTCATCTTCTCGACAAGACTAAGACGTGGGCATCAGATAAAAATTATAATTTACGATAATTGAAAATGAAATGTTTATTTTCAACTTCCCATTATAAGAATTGACGATTCTCAAAAAATTCAGGAAGTTATTGTTTTCACTTCGACTTTCGAAAATCGAGTTTTCACCAAATGTCAACGTTTTACGTTGATGGTTATCCCAATTTATCTATAAATTGTCTTATTGAGAAGGTTTGCATGTTTTAAGTTTCCACTATATTAAATTCCACTATATATATATATATATATATATATATATATATATACATATATATATATTAGCTCGCCCGGCAAAAAATGGCATACAGAGCTTTTAAAGATAACATTTTTCTGATCTGACATATATATATATATATATATATATATATATATATATATATATATATATATATATATATATATATATATTTATTTATTTGATACTTTAAATCAAAAACATTTTTATTTGTCAATAAAATTAATTGAAGTAATGCTACATAGAACTTTATTATTGTTATGATTAAAAGAAATAAATTTATTTAATTTAATTTTTCCCGCTACTATATTCAAGCACCTTCGCGTGCACCCAAAATATTATACAGACCTGATGTTTACATCTGTCAAAATAAAAAATTACTAAATGGCGAATACAATGTTGAAATTTATTAAAGAAACTACGCTAACTGAGAGATTGTAACTACTTCGAGTAATTTTTTAAATATTCAACGCGTTTACGAAATTACTTATACAAAGCTCTTTTTTCGATAAATTCCTTAATTTTTTTTAATCACTTATCGAAAATAATTGTGATTTTGACAGGTAAGGTTCAATGCAAATATTATTTTTCAATCTCGGGTTTTAGATTTTTCTGGCATTAGCTAATGATTCAAAAAAGACATATAAATTTTTTTATTCATTTAAAAATTAACATTTTTGGAATTTTATCACTTTAAATAATTTTAATTTAATTTTAAAGTTTTTCATCTCTTTTATTGTTTTTAGTTCAGCTGATGGCCACCAGGTAGAGCCACATTTTTTTGAAAAAAGTGGGAGGGCCCTTGAAGAATGGTCTCAATATAGTAGGTAATTAAACATAAGACATACAATTGATCCCCACAATTTCGTAACAACTATTTTAATATTGTATAGGAATCGGATCCATCGAGATAAAAAAATTTGCCTCATGATTACGAAGTACCTAATAGCAATCGACTCTTTGAATCGTTTAAAATAATTTTGAATCGCCTTAAAATGTTATTTTCTTTTGCGATTTAATAGCATATAAGAAATTTTATTTGAGTTAAGAAATGAAGTCGAAATGTAGCACTAATACATATGTAAAAAAAAAAAAAAAATACGTGTGATCGGCAGTATTCGTTAATCAGTAATGTTCAGGTTTAATAACGACGATGTTTAAATGATTGAAAACTGTCGAAGTCACATGTGAAAAGATCTAACCCTGCTACCCAATGCATATAGGCGACGTTAGTACGCAAATTATATGAAAATACATGCCGGTTGCGTGTTGTGTGCGTATGTGTGCGTACGATTGGTATGTGTCTGTGTGAGAGAGAATACAATTTTGGCAAATAATATCTCAAGAATAAATTAACCGATTGAGAGACGTAGCATAAAGTTCAAAAGGTCCATTGAGACTTACATCTCATTAAATTTTAATGTCGATAAATCGTGTGTTTACAAGGTTATTGAACATATGAAAATAAAAAAAAAATTCTATACGTTTTGGAAAATAAATTTCAGACGTTCTAACTCTTCGATTTCTTGAACTTGATCTATGTTACTATATATATATATACACATATATATATATATATATATAAATAAACATATATTTCAGAGATTGATAACAAGAAAAAAAGTAGGACGGAATTCAAGACAAGAAATAAGACAAAATTAGAGACACAAAGTTAATCAAAATTCATTATTACAAATAAGATAAAAAATAAGTCGAAAATTAAAACAAAATTCAAGATTAAAAATGAGATAATAAATAAGACAAAAAATAAGACCCAAAGTAAGACAAAATTCAAGACTAAACATAAAACTTAATTTTTGTCTTATTTTTTATCTTAATTTTAGTCTTGAATTTTGTCTTACTTTGTGTCTTAATTTTTGTCTTATTTATTATCTCATTTTTAGTCTTGAATTTTGTTTTAATTTTCTTCACATTTTTTATCTTATTTGTAGTCATGAATTTCGATTCACTTTGTGTCTTAATTTTTGTCTTATTTGCAGTCTTGAATTTTGTCTTACTTTGTTTTTTTATTTTTGTCTAATTTTTTACTTTACTCGTAGTCGTAAAATTCGTCTTCACTTTTTTTTAATATTCTGTCTTAATCTTCGTCTTATCTTTAATCTTATCTTAAGTCTTTAATTTTGTCTTATTTCTTGTCTTGAATTCATTCCTACGATTGTTCTTGTTATCAATCTCTGAAATATATGTTTTTATTTATATATATATATATATGGGTCATTCCATGTCAAATCGACCAGTACTTAGAATCGACCTCTTTCAATTTAAACGAAATTTGGTCAAAACTTTTCTTTTATCATAAAACAGAGATTTGCCAAAGGAAAAAAATTAGAAAAATTTTTTGCGAAAGTTATTCAAAATTCAAAATTTTTCTAATTTTTCAACTTTATTTTTTGAATGTCTCGAAAAGTATGATAGATACAGAAATGGTCTTATAAAACACGCAACCGGCATGTATTTTCATATAATTTGCGTATTCACATCACCTATATGCATTGGGTAGCAGGGTTAGATCTTTTCACATGTGATTTTGACAGTTTTCAATCATTTGAACATCGTCGTTATTAAACCTGAACATTACTGATTAACGAATACTGTCGATCATACGTATTTCTTTTTGTAATGTAATAGTATTTCCCCTTCCACACGAAGTCCCTGACCCTGATTATCACAAACAATTAAGAGTAAAGTCTCTTTTAATCTACATAAATTCTCCCACCTTTTGGTTTCAGAATTCCTAATGGATGTCACTCGATAGTAATTAATTCAATCCTGATAGCGAATAATACGAGGTACATGGCTACTTATCGTATGCACCCAAGGCACGTGAAAACGTATCAAAATATTTTGTTTATTCGCGAAAAATTTTTCCGCAGTCACGTATTTTGTTAAAGAACATAACAACTAATTATCAAAAATGATTGTGATCACAAAAGAAACAAGCTTGTGAGTTAAATTAACCTATAAAAAGAATTTCCTTTCACAACTTTTGTATTTGTAACAAGCATCCGAATAAATGTGACATTTATTCCAATATTTCAAAAAATTTATCAAATACGTTATCTGACTTGGTCAATAATTGACGTTTCCTTGGTTGTTATTGAGCTGTTTAGGTGACAAAGCATTTAGAATTAGCAGGAATGATTCAAAAATCATTTTTTATATTCTATATAATTAGCCTTGATTTAATGGCATCATATATATTCGCACGTGATCATTGCCTACCACAGTTTTATCAGGTGAGTATACTACAAATTGATTTGAATGTTATAGCATATTCTGTGACACGAGATGAAACAAGATAACTTCAGACCAGAATTAAAGTGGCTGCGCGAGGCATAGGCGAGGATTGACCTTTTACTCATCGTCTGAAATCGTGCTTCATCTTATGTCACACACTATATTTTTTATGTTTATCTGCATTGGACCTTCAAGTTTTATTGTTAGCAGCCAGTCAGACAGAAGTCACTTTAAATCCAATGGTGTGATGAACTATAAGTGTAAGCAGAAATTGTGATTTGCTATTTATGACTAAGCAGAAAAAGTAAATATTGTTTATCGCTTACGTCTATTTGTATAATATTCGACCACAAAGCTAGAACTGTCACTCGCATAATCTAAATTAGTGATATAAAATAACTAAAATACAAATAACAAATATTGGAGCTATAATCAAAAGTGAAACTAACGTTCAGCGGGCAAAAAAATTATTTCTTTCTTCCCAAAGAATGAATCGAATTTATTCCTTCTTACTACCTAGAAGCATATGGGGCATTCTACGCAAATCGGACGATTTTAAAAATTTAAACTTATGATTTCCGTAATTTTTTGATATTTTTTAGTACTCATCAAAAAACTCATCCTTTTCAATTTTAAAATTTTTTTGATCATTGGTTCAAAAAATATGGAATTTTCAAAAAAACCGCTCTTTTCATAGTTTTTTGCTTATAACTTTTTTAAAATGGTGTAAATAAAAAAACTCAAGGGGCAAAGAAGTTTTGTTTTCCTATGTACTTTTCGAGTTTTAAACTTTAATCTCGCTTTCTGACAATCATGCATAGTTTGATTTTCCTGAAAATTTGTGACAACAAACTACTATCTATGCCACAACTTTTCAGGTAGTTCCAGTCGTGGGAATTCCGTAGCTATTTTTTTTCTTTTGATTTCTGAAAAGTAAAAAAATTTGTTTTTTTTTTTTTTTTTCCTATTAAAAATCATTGATTGCTATTTTTGTCATTATATATTATTTTTTCCACCTTTTTCCAGTATTATCTTAGAATTCTACGCAATTGAATGATTTTCCAAATAGCCCATTAAATTTTTTTACTTTTAAAATCGTATTTTTTAGCAAACAAAATTTGGTAAAAAAACTAAAAAAATTTGAGAAACTATCTGAAAAATCATTCGAGTGTGTAGAATTCTAAGAAAATACTGAAAAACGATATAAGAAATAATATATAATCACGAAAAGTGCAAATAATGATTTTAATAGGAAAAAAAATTTTTTTTACTTTTGAAAAATCTAAAAAACAAAAAATAGCTACGGAGTTCCCACGACTGGAACTACCTGAAAAGTTGTGGCATAGATAGTAGTTTGTTGTCACAAATTCTCAGAAAAATAAAAAAATGCATGATTCTCAGAAAACGACTTGAAAGTTTTAAAACTCGATAATAACGCGGAAAAATTTTCCGGAAAATTATTCGTATTTTTTTTTTCTAAAAGTACACGGGAAATCGAATCTTTTTTATTCTTTGAGTTTTTTTGTTTAAACCATTTTTCAAAAAGTTGTAAGCAATAATCCATGAAAAAATCGATTTTTTTGAAAATTCCATATCTTTTGAACCAATGATAAAAAAAATCTCAAAATTTGGATGATGAGTTTTTTAATGAGTACTAAAAAAATAAAAAAATGACGGAAATTAAAAACTAAAATTTTCAAACTCGTCCGATTCAGCGTGAATGCCCCATATGTAATTTACGCATCTGCCTGCCATTTGCTCGTGGCATTGGGCTAAAATAAGCTTGTTTTGATTGACTCTACGGACGCTGAAACTTAAAGTCACGATGCTGGTATCATGAAAATATAGTAAACAATTATAAAAACTGAAACGAAATCATTTTTTAATCATTTAAAAGTGTGATCCCCATTCTACAAAATCCTGCTGTGAACCCTACCAGTGTTTGCCGAGGCTCACTAGTGTCTTACAGTGGATGGATAAACGACACTTTTGCGCAAAGAACGGTAATTATGTTCGATAAACTTTTATAGCTAATAATACTTTTTTGTGACTAGTGTATTTTATAATTGATTATGAAAAAATTATCAGTTACACTGGGCAGTCCATGTAATAAATTCATGGATTGCTTACCAATAGCTAATGCTAAATGCTCAGAAAATAATACATGCGTTTGTCAATTTGGTTCTAATGAATACAACAACACTATTTGTTTGGCAAAAAAAGTAAAACGACAGCTAAAATTAGGGTTCAGTATTTATTATCACAACACTACTAATGGAGAAATTCACCTGAACAATGATTTTACATCGCAATCTGGTTTTCATAGGGAATCAAGTAAAACGCATTGCTTGATAGCTGTATATTTGTAATTACTATATATATTAATAGAATTTTATTTACAGATACAAAATGGGGTGAACGTTGTAAAATGTGTTTGCATATTGAACTCGACGGTCTCATTTGTGATGTTGCAACTCAGGTATTGTGTCAAAATATTTAGGTGTAGTCAATAAAAAAAAAAAAAAAAATCAATTATTTTAAAACTGTTATAATTTGTCACAAGGATAATGTATAGATCTACTTGATTTCATGCCTTCCAGGAGAACTTTAAGAATGGCTACGACTTCAAAGAATGTAGATGCCCAAAGGGAACAAAGCTCAATTCAAGCAGTTTATCTTGTAACGAACCAGAATTTAATGATTGCTCCAGCGATGAGGATTGTAGCTATCTTGATTACGCTTCATGTTCTGGAAGTAAATGTAGTTGCTTACAAAATTATCATCCCATCAATGGACGGTGTTTGGGAAATCTTGGTGCAAAATGTAGCCATGATATCGACTGCCGTATTCTTTATGCAATTTGTAAATCAAATAGCTGTCAATGTGATTATAATTATTACGAAAAAGATGGTTCGTGCATAAAGTACGCGACAGGTGAGCAGCAAATGTGTTTTGCCATCTATTAATTGTAATTCATTTTCAATCATATAAATAATCAATATCTTTCTATAGAAATAGAAGGATATTGCCACACCAATAAGAGTTGTGAGCTCCTCGATCATACTTCATGTTCTGGACGCAAATGTCGCTGCTTACCAAGTTATCAAAATGTTAACGGATATTGCCGAAATCATGGCCAAAGGAAATATAGCGCTGAACCAGAACTTGCTGTTACAGAACACACTTGTCAAGTCGATTACTATTATGAAAACCATTACTGCCGTGTGTACGCAAAAAGTAAGTAACAAATTTGCTTTTTATCCAACTATATGCTATAAATTATTCTTACTTTATTCACCTTTATTTTCAATAGGACTGAACGACCAATGCTTCAGCGACAAAGCTTGTGAACGTTTAACTCTTACTTCATGTTTTAATGGTCGATGTAACTGTTCCAAGTTCAATATCATTTGCAAGATCTTAAACGCATCGAGTTATTTTGTTTAATTATACAGATCTCTTCAGTTCAACTGTAGCCAGGAGCAATGAGCAGTTTTTCTACATAGAAAACATTTTCGTTACCATTGTCTGCCCCTAAATTTTTTCTAGACTTTCAGGTGTTCAATCACGAAAATTATCCACTAGTCTATTTTATTATTCTCATACTTAATAACCATTGCATTAGTCTGAGTATTATTAGTAAATATTTTTCACAGTCACGAATATTAATAAGTTGGAATGTTTTTAATTTTTTATAGGCTAACTTCGTTTCAAAAAATTTTTAGTGTTTTCGTCTATATTATAATACAAATGTTAGTACATAGGCTACATGGACTATAAGTGTTAAAAAAAAACATGTTGAGCTTTCATCAAACAAAAGGATAATTGTCAATATAATTAACAATATTTTTATGTTTTTTTCTATTTTTGTATTTATTCTATCTTACCCGAAATAAAAAAAAAGGGGAGTTCTGTGTTAATCCTCGAAAAACTCAAAATAATCAATAAGGATTGTTTTTCGAAATTTTGATTACGATTACGCTTAATAGATTAAAAGTTTTGGATGGAAATTATAAGAAGTGATCAAGATGAAAAGTTATATTAATTGTGAATTAAACCAGTGAGTTGATATATGAATCATCTGGAAAAAAATTTCAGATACAGTGATTTTTAAAAATTATTTATGATGATATTATTTAGACTAACGAATTCATTACAATAATTTTTATAGCCGTCAACAAACATAATGGAACTACTAGGCATATGACATGGAATATGTGAGGATTGAAAACATACGTTATTCGAGAATAATGAAGTAAATTGTTGTTTTTTAAATTTTTCATCATCGGCATCTTTCGAACCAATAAATCGATTTTTTCGTGATCATTGGCATTTTCAGTATTCAGCACAAATAATACGTTTTAATTAATTACAATGAAATTTAAAGGATTTAAACAGTGATTTTAAAAGGGTTCTTGTGATAAAAAATACGCAGAACATAAAAAAAAAGTTTGTCCGACCAATAGTGTCTATCAAGATTTATCGTGTTTACAAAGTTTTATAAACGAAAATGTCTCATGTCTCTGAGGTTAAAATAATTTATATTTAATTAATGGAATAATCTATCGATTTATTATTGGGTCGAAATTGTTCTTTAATGAATTGTCTTTGTACTAGTTTTCAATGTCATCCATTTTGATGCAATCAAAAGAGTGTAGCGATAATTAGATGTAAGTGAATAGTGACACAACGGTTGAAACGAAGGCAATCAATCCGCGATAATTGATCTGCGACAATTCATCCAAGCAATAATTCATCTGCCGAAAACTGCTCCGAGCGATAATTGATTCATCGACAATTTATCCAACGATAATTGATTTGAGACACAATTGATCTGAATAACAATTGACCGAATGATATAAAATTTGGTTGCAGTTTATCCTCAGAGTACGTCGTTCTGATGTGAATTAATTTCATTAGATAATTTTTTCCGTACCGTTGCAAGTGTAGGTGTGTTAACATACTAATGTAATTACAAACCGAAAATTTTCGACGTTACTCTCTGGAAGGACGATAACTGATATTTTGTATTCAGGGGTATTAACGTATGCAACCAATGATATTATATGCATTGTCGTTTGAATCAATTGTCAGCGAATAAACTGCTACTCGGATCAATTATCCCTTAGATGAATTATCGGTAGATTAATTGTCGCTAGGATCAATTCTTCACGGATTAATAGTCGCAATTCAATTCTTGCACATCAATTTTCCACAGACCAACTGTCAGGTAATCCAGTGAATAAGTCGAAAATAATAGACTGATCATCAATCACCCTTAGCGCTTCGCGCTTGAGGTGTGCAGTAACACTAAGTGTGTGAGTAGAAAATAAGTATAGCATATACCTCGGGTGATAACAAGTAAGATGAATAATTAGAGTAAGCTTAAACTCGTTATGATGGCAAACAATGCTCGGCTATTCTTCGGAATAGGTCCCCCCGACGATTTTGCTCTAATTTCTCAGAGACCTTCCTTTTGGATCAAATAACATGGGAGCACATGATTTTTTCACCGGCGATACCCAAAATCGCAAGATTTTTTTTTTTTTTTTTTTTTTGTTTTCTAATACTATTGTTAAATTTTTTTTATTGACTATAATTTGATTAATTTTGATTTCTTATGAGCCAAATAACAGAAAAAAATATTATTATTATTATTATTATTATTATTATTATTATTATTATTATTATTATTATTATTATTATTATTATTATTATTATTATTATTATTATTATTATTATTATTATTATTATTATTATTATTATTATTATTATTATTATTATTATTATTATTATTATTATTATTATTATTATTATTATTATTATTATTATTATTATTATTATTATTATTATTATTATTATTATTATTATTATTATTATTATTATTATTATTATTATTATTATTATTATTATTATTATTATTATTATTATTATTATTATTATTATTATTATTATTATTATTATTATTATTATTATTATTATTATTATTATTATTATTATTATTATTATTATTATTATTATTATTATTATTATTATTATTATTATTATTATTATTATTATTATTATTATTATTATTATTATTATTATTATTATTATTATTATTATTATTATTATTATTATTATTATTATTATTATTATTATTATTATTATTATTATTATTATTATTATTATTATTATTATTATTATTATTATTATTATTATTATTATTATTATTATTATTATTATTATTATTATTATTATTATTATTATTATTATTATTATTATTATTATTATTATTATTATTATTATTATTATTATTATTATTATTATTATTATTATTATTATTATTATTATTATTATTATTATTATTATTATTATTATTATTATTATTATTATTATTATTATTATTATTATTATTATTATTATTATTATTATTATTATTATTATTATTATTATTATTATTATTATTATTATTATTATTATTATTATTATTATTATTATTATTATTATTATTATTATTATTATTATTATTATTATTATTATTATTATTATTATTATTATTATTATTATTATTATTATTATTATTATTATTATTATTATTATTATTATTATTATTATTATTATTATTATTATTATTATTATTATTATTATTATTATTATTATTATTATTATTATTATTATTATTATTATTATTATTATTATTATTATTATTATTATTATTATTATTATTATTATTATTATTATTATTATTATTATTATTATTATTATTATTATTATTATTATTATTATTATTATTATTATTATTATTATTATTATTATTATTATTATTATTATTATTATTATTATTATTATTATTATTATTATTATTATTATTATTATTATTGCTATTAATATTATCATTAAATTACGATTGATAACAATTACGACTATAATAAATTTTTGGTATTATTTTCCATAGGTATTATTGAAAGGAATGGAGAGAAAAGATATCGATTAGAGGTTTGTCCTGGCAATAAGGGAGATGAAGAATCTTTAATGGGATTAATTAAAAAAAATGTGGCGAAAGAAACAAAAATTCATTCTGACTGCTGCAAAGCACATAAAGATTTAGTAAATCATGTTGACTTGCATAAACCGGTCAATCATTCGAAAAATTTTGTAAATCCTGAAGATGGGGCTCATACTCAAAATATTAAAGTTCTTGGAGACATTTGAAAAGTAAATTGCGTTGAGGCGGGATCCATAATGAATACATGATCGATTATCTAAATGAATTTTTATGGCGAAGAGAACGTCGAAAGAAAAAAAAAATTCATTCTATGTTCTATTGAGGAAATCAATTATATATGTTCCTTACCTAAAAATAATTAATGGATTTAATTTCAGATGAATTAATAGACTTTTAATTTTGTTAAACATGCATTTTTCATTGTTTTTGTTTCAAAATGATATGCAATTTAATTGATGACAAAACAAAAATTGTTTTTTTCTTTTAAAGAAAATTCGTTATTTATTATTCGTGATCGATTACTATTAAATTTGTTAATTGTTAAAGATTCAATATTTATTAAAAACAAATTAAATCGATAAAATTGAATATTTATTATCTCTCGATTTTGCCTATCTTCAATTATGTAATTTATTATTATTCAACATAACTAGAATGTCATTGTTAAATTTAAGACATTCGAATAATGAAAAAAAAAAAAATTTTAAATCAAAAAATTTTTTTTCTCGCGATTATAGATATCGCCGGTGAAAAAATCATACTAATTCGTGTTATTTGACCCAAAAGGAAGGTCTTTGAGAAATTAGAGCAAAGTCGGCGGGGGGACCTAATCGGAAGAATAGCCCATTGCTCCTCAACATAAGTCATCGCTATTTATGTTAATTTTTGTTTGTATATCTTACAGCTACACTCTATTTTGACTCGTTAATAAATCGTCAAAATATATGTCCCTATTACGGAAATTACTCATCAAATAATTGCGCATAAGCCGACTTATATATAACACTTATGTTTATCTAGATGTACACTACTGTCTTCTTTCATGAAAGAAAGATATATAAGACATGACAAGATCATATTATACACATATCATGATACAGGGCGTATAATGCGTGAGCTTTAAAAATTCGGAGCACATGCTCCTTCAACCAAATAACACAATCCAGATAAGAAATACTTTCCCAAGAGGTCGAGAGACTAAGTATGTAGTATAACCAAGTAGAGGTAGGTGACGATCATTGACCGGGTCTCAAAAAATCTTTTTTACATTGTATACTTTTTTAACTTCCCGCTAAGAAAATCGATGATTTTAAAAAGTTTCGGGAAGTTATTGTTTTCACCCCGATTTGTGAAAATCGAAATTCCAACAGATGTTGACGTCTTGAGGTTCTAGAAAACTATTCTGACCAAATTCAAAATGATGTCCGAGTGTATGTATGTATTTTTGTACGTACGTACGTATCTAAATATTTTGTAACTTTTGAACGGATGAACCGATTTTGATCGTCGAGGTGTCATTCGACGCGGCTTGTTATTTACTATAAGCACTGATATATATATATATATATATATATATATATCTGAGGCGTTCCACGCCAAATTAGATACCGTTTAGCTTTTGAACCTCGGATTTTTTTCAATCTTTTTCATCTTTTAGCATATGTTGAAAGAAGCCTTCATGATTTTTTTTCAAATTTTTTCCTCCAATCGTTTTCGAAGTATCGAATTTTGAAAAAGGAAGAGACTTTTCTTTCAACTGCCTGTAACTTTGCGAAAAGTGGTTTACACAAAATTTTCAAAGAGACAAAAAATTTTCATTTTTAGATACTTTTTCGACAAAAAATATCAAAAAAAAAATTTTGAACCACGCTCCTATTGAAATTTTAACTTTTAACTATAAATTGTCGATTTACAAAAAACACGTACTGATCGATTTTCCTCATAATTTTTCACAGCAAACTTTCACCTATACTACAACATTTCCAACTATGCTCATAATGAGACAACGATGGGATCTGTTTTTTTTTTTTAGATTTTTTAAATATCCTATTCCAGTTTCTTTTTTAAAAAACATGTCTTAAATTAATAGCATGCTCAGGATTTACTGTTAATAATTATCTGACACACAAATATCATCAAAATTTTCTAATTTTCTTCCACAGAAAAATGATTATTAATTAATTCATAAATAATAATTTTAATAAAAATGTCATTAGAACGTTATGTCGATAATTTTATTCCTTACAAATTATTATGAAGAAAGTTTCACGAAATCCCAAATTGTTCACAAGTTATTTTCATTTCAATGTCATGCTCTTAAAATCAATTAGAAATTTATTTTTTTAAAGAGCTTAACATTGAAATGAGAATAACTTGTGCACAATGTGAAATTTCGAAGGACTTTATTCATAATAATTTGTAAGAAATAAAATTATCTACAAAAAGTTCTAATGACATTTTTTGATGAGACAGATAGTTTTGCCGGAAAAGTAGAAAAATTTCAAAATTCACTATAAATTTGTACAATGAGCCATTGCCGAGGTATCAAATTCCAAGCTTAAATTTTTTTAACTTCCAGCTTCGACCATCAATGATTTTAAAAAATTACGGGAAGTTGTTGTTTTTACCCCGATTTTTGAAAATCGAGTTTTCATCAGATGTCGACGTTTTGAGGTCCTAGAAGCTATTGTGACTGTTTTCAGAATGATGTCCGTGTGTCTGTATGTATGTATGTATGGATGTATGTATGTATGTATGTATGTATGTATGTATGTATGTATGTATGTATGTATGTATGTATGTGTGTGTGTGTATGTATGTGTGTGAATGGTCTATAACTTTTTAACTAATGAATCGATTTGAATGTTTAAGGCGGCATTCGAAAGAGCTTGTTGGTCATCAACTTTTTTGAAAATTTCAGATCATTTGATCAAGTAGACTCGAAAATATTGGCAAATTACGAAAAAAAAAAAAAAAAAAATTTTTTTAATTTTTTTATTGATTTCTCAAAAACGAAGAGAACGATTAACGCCGAAATCTAATCAGCTCTAGAACTCAATAAAAGGCGTCAAATACCACCTAAACCATTTCAATCAGTTAATTTGTTCGAGGGATATCGTCGGAGAAAGAAATGGTAAAAAACGGTTTTTTCAAATATCTTCAAGACGGCTGAATCGATCGCTTTCAAATTTTAATCAGCTCCAGAGTCCAATAAAATCCGCCTACTACCACTTCGAACGTCAAAATCGGTTAATTAGTTCAAAAGATATCCGCGTTAAAAAGTCAAAAAAATAACATTCTATGTTATCTTTTCCAGAGAAATCAAAATATACTGTACTAAAATGTGTCTAAAATCTTACAAACTTTTGCTCTTAAGGTCTCTTTTGATCATTATTGATTGCCATCAAACTTGTTCTTTAGTTTAAACCATATTATCAACGAAAAAATCGTAAAAACACAGTTTTTTATAATTTTCTCGAATATTTTATATATTACTGCTCTGACCAAAGCCAAAACTCATTTAAATCTTGATTTCGATCACTGACATTGATTTCTACCTTAATACATTTAGTTTATTGAACATAATTGGGAACTAAAATTTAAAAACCGCTTGTTCATTTATGATTTTTGATTCTTAAACTTTTAAACTTCAGCATAAAGCGTAACTTGTTAGAGTTTGAAAAGCTCATAAAAAAACAATTGCATGCAATAAGATTTTCGAGCTCGAAGAGCTTGAAAATACAGTCACATTAATATTTTCGAGCTCCTCGAAAACAGCGGGAAGTTTTGGGGCTGGCCCGCAGAGCCAACCGATAGTCTTTTTTTTTTCAAGTAACGCTCGCCACTTTTCAACTCTTTGGTATGAATCAGTCGTGGTTTTTATTTCAAATAGATTTGTCAATTTATTTAATAAAATATGATAACAAAAAACAGACAAAACCTCGTTTTGTAGTTGATTCAGTAGCAAATATGGTGGAAGTGCAATCGACAGTCGATGTAGATATTTTGCAAATGGACTTAGTCAACACCTCGCATTCTAACATCGGGATAGCTCGGGCACCTTCGGGTGATGGGTAACTAAAGAAATGAACAAGGCTCGGTAATCCTACCTTGGCCCAAGTCTGAGTTGCCATTAAATGGTCAAGACAGGGGAATTCAGTTTTAACCCAAGCTCGGGTAATGATTGGGTCGGCCAAAGCTAGACTACTCAGTCATGGCCCCAGTCTGGGTTGCCATAGAATGGCAGCGGTTTCGACTTCTTCTATGACGCGTCCTTCAATATCATTCCGAGACAACGGCGGTAATGTTTCATCTCCTCTGATGGAGATAAATCACCTGACCTAATCGAAGGATTTGGTGATCATGAGAAGCCCCAAAATTGATCTTACATTTCGAACCCATTTTTCGTTTGTTTTGCCTTGCGATTAATTTCGAAGTACTGTAGTGGTCGTCAGAGCTTGAAGAGGATTCTCTGGGGTTGACAGCAATCTGCTACCGACGTGTGGCATGACTTAACTGGAAATCCTGCAGTTTTCTTTCCTCGACGTTTAGAGGGAGGTGACGAAATACTCGTTGAGTGATCAGACGCGTCGGATTCACTTGGACACTGGGTAAGTGTCTTATGATCAAGATTTCGCAGACTGCTAGTATGACTCGTATCTGGAGTCTTGATGAGCGAACTATCAGAGCTAGAATCATTGTTAATGTTTGGAATTGAAGCAAGCCGTCTGCTCTGCGGCTTGGAAGTTCTCACCAGTTTTCAAACTGCAGTACTTCGAAAGTTCAACTTCGATGCTGCATTCGATGGTAGAGTTGGAAATCCAGCTGGTTTAATACTCAGCTTGAGGTTTCAAGTTTCATGCCATTTTAAGATATTTTTTTTTGTTGGTAAGAGGGGAAGGGAAAAATGTTTTTGCGCACCGTAGAAGACAATACCCATATAAAAAGCATAAACTGCTCTCCATATGCATATTTCCCTCCGTGTGTCGGACTCCTCCACCAAGGATGTATTACTTAAGGTTATACTCTAAGTAGATAACTGTATCCTTGGGGACCCTACCGGCTAAAGACCTCACTCCCTTCCTTCTTCGATCTAGCACGGCGAGACCGCGTGAGCATTACTTCACAGTGCTAGTCCTCCTCTTCTTCTCACCGTCACTGTCTATCTTCTCACTCTACTTTATTCTCTTCCTTCTTCTTTTCCGTCAAAACTTCTCGGGCGTACGTGGTTATGTTCGTGAAATTGTCTGCCGTCGCCATTTCGGAAGCACTTTAATAAATACATTTTTTCATATTTTATAATGAAATATTAATATTGAAGTTATTGAATAAAGGACAATCATTTTTTCACGAGTGTTCCTAATTTATTCTGTTTTTTTCACTGGTACGGTTATCACAAAAGTTTTGTATTTTATCATTTCAAGAGTTAAATTGTCACGTAACGATTCAAATTATTTAATTTTAATTAGTTTTAAGTTAAATATTTTAATTCTATATTTGAATTTGAATCGTTGCGCGGGCATTCCGCCATTTTGCCGATGAGACGGCAGTCTGTACACAGTGCTAGCGCATGCGCATAGAGTATGAGAGAGCACGTGTGTGGATTTATTTATTTTTATAATTTAAAAATACACATAATTGATTTTTGTATAATTTAAGCTTTTATTTATGATTTTGAGACAGTTGCGATGCATAATCCAGAGTAGCATTATGCCCCAACGATTGTTTAAGGTATTATTTGATTGAAACTTGTCATCCGACTAAGGATGTTAGTTAGTCGAAAATTGACCGCCGGGTAACGGCAAATCGATACGTTGACTAATGATTCCGATGTCAAGTTAATAAGTTATAAATAATTATTGTTTAGTTACCGGGTAAAATAAAAATAGGAATAAGTTGTAAATAAATAGTTCATATATATAATTAATTAATTATGTATCATTCAGATGTCCAGGAATTGTTTTTCATATTTTATATTTTTAATTTAAGTAAGGCCCAGGGCTGACAAAAGTAATTATGATAGAAATTAAGGGCGACGGTGGTGCCACGTGTGCGACGACCAACAGGTGGAGGTTTAGAAAATTAATTTAGAAAGATACGGACGAGCACTGTGTGTAGACGCTGTGTGGTACAACGCAGATATTACGTTACATTTTTTTGCAATAAAGTTTTTTTTTGGTTCAAATAAGTAAAGTTCACCGGGTGAATTTACTTGAAATTTACATCAGTATATATATAATTTCTTTTGGTCATTGGAAACCGTGAATTTCGAGTAAGTACTTTGAATTCCTTTCACGGCATTTATTTTTCATGTGATAACCTCCCCCGGTAGTTGTTGGTCGCCGCGGTGAGGAAAGTTAATTAATAAATAAATTGATGCTGGATGATACATGATTTCTATGGTTTATAATCATCATTAATTATTATTGTCGTTTATTATTGGTGGTTTTGTTCTGATATCATTGCGCATACATATATACATGAGTTGAGTGCAGCGTTGGAAAAGCGTTGCCGGTATACCTATATATACACGAACAGTATATATAGCTATAGAACGCATACAGTGCTTGAATAAATTCCTCAAGCACTGATGTCAGCACTCGGATGAAAAATTCCCGAATTATTATAATTATTATTTTTATTTAAAATATCTGTGCGTGTTCAGTCACGAGCTTGATTAATTTAAATCAAGCTTCGTGCATTTCCGCTCGGTTCGGGAGAAGCCGAGCTCGCTACTGACTGAAGGTCAGAATAGTGCCGGGTCACTCGCTATTTGGGCCCGGCACATACAATTTCTAACTCAGGATCGTGTCAAGACGTCCTGAGAACCCGCTACAAGCTGACCAATCACAAAATTCGTTTTATATTGGTCAGCCTATGAGAGAGCTCGCTATCAACTGATACCTGTTGGCGCGCTTTTAAGCCAATAGGAAAATTCGTTATATGCAGCAAGGCTGCCACGTCGACACCAAGCTTCTCGACAACTCAACGACGCTACCAATATTCATTCTACAACTATCTGTCTAACCGCTTCGCTCAGAGATTCTACAACGTGTCTTAGCTACTTGCAACCTCGTGCTTGAACCGCTTCGCTTATTATTTCTTGTGTGATACTAAACTAAAACAACATATACAACAACGCTTCTATTACCATCCAAGCTCATGTGCTTGCTCTATTGACTGTAAACTTACCGTCATTTACGCTAACTAAAAAGAAGAAATGGCCGCATATAACTGGGCTACAACTCGCTGATCCAGACTTCTTGACATCACGACCTATTGACATCATTCTGGGTGCAGCACCAGCTGCACATATAATCAACGCTAAAATACGAAAAGGAAGTGACAATGACCCAATCGCTCAGTCAACACCGCTTGGCTGGATCATATATGGATCTGTGGACACCGCTACATCCAAAATGACCGCTTATGGTCATCATGTCGCTGTTGATGATCAACTACAAGACTTGTTAAGCAAGTTTTGGTACCAAGAAGAGCCACAGACAGAATTCGCTACACGCTATACTGAAGAAGAAGAAGAGTGTGAACAACACTTTGTCAATACACACTACAGACAGTCTGATGGTCGATATGTCGTTCGCTTGCCGCTTAAATCTTCGCCAAGTCAACTGGGTGATTCGCTTAGAGCTGCACAATACGCCTTACTACGTCTGCGCAAACGATTGGAAGCTGATCCAGTCTACAAGAAGTTGTACTTCGACTTCCTGAAAGAATATGAAGACTTGGGACACATGAAACGCATTAAGTTAAAGGATTTACCACCGAACAGCTACCTGTTGCCTCATCATGGGGTTCTGAAAGAGCAGAGCACTACCACCAAGCTCAGGGTGGTATTCAATGGGTCCTGGAAAACTACATCTGGCGTATCTGTCAACGAGATACTTCATGTGGGCCCAAAGATTCAAGTTGACATCAGTGATGTACTTATTCGCATCCGCTGCCATCGCTATCTATTCGCTACTGACGTAACAAAAATGTTTCGTCAGATTGCAGTTGACAAGGAAGATCATCATCTACAGTGCATACTCTGGTTTGACGAAGATGACATCCCAATAGTATTTGCACTCGCTACTGTTACTTATGGAACAACATCGGCTCCATATCTCGCTGGAAGAGCACTCTTACAACTCGCTGAAGACGAAGGGAATAAATTTCCGAAGGCTGTCGAACCGCTAACTAACACACGCTATGTTGATGACATCTATGGAGGTGCAGATGAACTCGCTGAGGCAATCCAAGTTGCTCTCGACACAAAAAATATGTGTGCCACAGGATGTTTTCCGCTTGCCAAGTGGGCAAGTAATTCAACTGAATTACTCTCTCAAGTCGCTCCAAGTGAAACCCAAGAAGATACACCAAGAGAACTTGGAAATACTACAGTAAAAGTGCTCGGGCTAACCTGGAATTCAACACAGGATAAATTCCAGTTCGGCTATTCGCTTCCAGAAGCATCACCAACAACTAAACGCACAATTTTATCTGAAATTTCTCGCTTGTTTGACCCACTGGGTTTCTTGGCACCGATCATCGTGAGAGCCAAGATGTTCATGCAGAAGCTCTGGCTGCAGAACTTTGACTGGGATGCTACGCTATCACCGTCGCTTTTTTAAGAATGGAATTTGTTTCGAGATGAACTACATCAGATCTCGAAGATTCAGATACCTCGCTGGAATCATGTAAAAAATGGTGTATCAATCGAATTACATGGATTCTCTGACGCTTCACAACTCGCTATGGCTGCTGTAGTCTATCTAAAAGTTACTGACGCTACTGGAAGTTCCAATATTTCGCTAGTGTGTGCCAAAACACAAGTTGCACCACTGAAGCCTATAACTATACCAAGAATGGAGCTCAATGCCGCTGTCTTACTCGCTCAACTGGTACTCTACGTCAAGAAGGTTTTGAAACTTGAAAACGTTCCAGTTTTCATGTGGACAGACTCCGCTGTATCCTTAACGTGGATACGAACCAACCCAGCTAGATGGAAAGTCTACATTCGCAATAGAGTCACCAAGATTCAAGAATCGCTACCAAGTGTCAACTGGGATTTTGTTCCTGGGAAACTTAACCCAGCTGACTGCGCTTCAAGAGGTCTAACAGCAGCCAAACTAGAACAGCATTCGCTATGGTGGACGGGACCAAAGTGGCTCAGTCAATCAAAAGATAACTGGCCATCTTTTGCTATCCCTACGCAGACGGTATCACATCTTGAAGAACGTCCAGGTCTGGTTTTTACCATCTTCAAGGCAGATTCACACCCGCTATACACGCTACTAGAAAAATTCGCTAAGTTGTCACCATTACTTCGAACGCTTGGAATCTGTCTCCGTGCCATCGCTAAATTTAAAAAAGTGCCACAGTCCTCACTGGACACACCACTCTCTACAGTTGACCTGGAACTCGCTAAGACTTTGCTGATCAAGTATACTCAAAGTCAGTACTATTCGCAGGAGCTGAAGCTATTGAAAGATGGTGATTCTCTACAGCGAAATCATCATCTCGCTAAATTGATTCCCTACGTCGACTACAACGGAGTACTCAGAGTCGGCGGTCGCTTGAAGAATTCGCTGCTGGATGATGAACAGAAAAATCCAGCCATTTTACCAAGGTCATCACGCTTAAGTACGCTATTGATAGATCATTCGCATCAAAGAACACTCCATGGGGGAACTCAATTGACTCTCGCTGATCTACGGAGATCTGTCTGGATAGAAGGTGGTCGAGTTCCAGTCAGATCACATATTCTTCGCTGCGTCGTGTGCACGAGACATAGAGGTGCTCGTGCACAACAATTAATGGGACAATTGCCATCCGCTCGTGTAAGACCATCTAAAGCATTCTTACACACTGGAATAGACTACGCTGGGCCAGTAACACTGAAGACTTTCCAAGGTCGAGGTGCCAAAACCTATAAAGGATGGATCGCTGTGTTTGTATGTCTCGCTACGTCCGCTATACACATTGAAATTGTCACCGACTACTCTACTGACGCTTTCGTCGCAGCATTTAGAAGATTCACTAGTCGAAGAGGTGCCTGCAGTATCCTATACTCGGACTGTGGTACAAATTTTGTAGGAGCAGACGCCACGCTAAAGAAAGAATTCGCAGCAGGATCGAGGCAACTAAAGGAACTTCAGTATTTACTCGCTACAGATGGCACAGACTGGAAGTTCAACCCACCAAGCGCTCCTCACTTTGGTGGCAAGTGGGAAGCAGCCGTAAAGTCAATCAAGTTCCATCTCATACGAACTATTGGTGAATCGCTATTGACTTACGACCAACTCGCTACAGTCCTAACACAGATTGAGGCTGTGTTAAATTCAAGACCGATCGCTCCTCTATCTGAAGATCCTGCAGATTTAACCGCTCTAGCTCCTGGACATTTTCTCATCGGTGAACCGCTTATCGCTGTACCTGGGCCCTCGCTACTGGAAAATAGTTCAGCTGCGTTGTCACGCTGGCAACAATTACAACAAATGTTCGAGAGATTTTGGAGTAGATGGTCATCAGAGTACCTGCAACGTCATCAATCTATTTCGAAATGGCATAATCCGCAAAACAACATCAAAGTGGGTTCATTAGTCTTGTTGACTGATGAAAGATTCCCACCATCGAAATGGCCGCTTGCTCGAGTACTCGCATTACATCCAGGCAGAGATGGCCTGACTCGAGTAGTCACGCTGAAGACCGCTACCACGGAACTTGTACGACCAATCGCTAAGCTGTGTGTACTACCAGTGCACTCTCCAGAAGACAATCCAGTCGACACAGTCGCCAGCGCTGGGGAGAATGTTCAGTCACGAGCTTGATTAATTTAAATCAAGCTTCGTGCATTTCCGCTCGGTTCGGGAGAAGCCGAGCTCGCTACTGACTGAAGGTCAGAATAGTGCCGGGTCACTCGCTATTTGGGCCCGGCACATACAATTTCTAACTCAGGATCGTGTCAAGACGTCCTGAGAACCCGCTACAAGCTGACCAATCACAAAATTCGTTTTATATTGGTCAGCCTATGAGAGAGCTCGCTATCAACTGATACCTGTTGGCGCGCTTTTAAGCCAATAGGAAAATTCGTTATATGCAGCAAGGCTGCCACGTCGACACCAAGCTTCTCGACAACTCAACGACGCTACCAATATTCATTCTACAACTATCTGTCTAACCGCTTCGCTCAGAGATTCTACAACGTGTCTTTGCTACTTGCAACCTCGTGCTTGAACCGCTTCGCTTATTATTTCTTGTGTGATACTAAACTAAAACCGGTACGCTGAATTATCCTCAATATTTAGACAGTATATCAAGGCTGCTATTTATTGAGAATAAATAAACTTTTCTGTCGCTAATAATTAATTGTTAATTAATCATTGTTGAGTTAACCGCTACTGATCACGTGTCAATTTTATACGTGAATAAACTATCTGAGTTGCATTCGCTATCGCGTGTTAATTATAGTCGCATTCGCTTCAACATAAGTTCTCATAATTTTAAGTGTAAATAAGTGTAAATAAATCTATAATTTATTTATTGATAAAATCTGTGTAATTTTTAATTGTTTAATTCACCTCGCCTAAACCAGATCCAATTAGTTTATTCGCTCATTTTACAGTGCGATATCATCAATTATTATTTCTATTTATTATTATTTAAAAGAATTAAGTAACTTTATTTTCTATGATTTGTTTATTTACGTACCCCAGCGGTAAACATTATTAATGAGATTTTTTTTATACTAAAAATTATAATTTAACTTTATATTTTATAAATTATAAATTAGTAATACTGAGGAATTTATCTTTTTGAGTGTGAGTGAGAATAATTTCCGTGTCTTTCTCCCTCTCACCAGTGCTGAGAGAGTAAAATAAAGTAAAGGGATTATTATTATTTGTTATATTGGACGTATTAATTATATATTGTATTATATTATTATATATATATATTATTGTATATATATATTATTATATTATATATATATTATTATTAAGTATATATATATTATTATATTATTTTCCCTTTTTTTATATAATCACCGAGTATTATTTTTTTTTGTTCTAAGTCTACCTGGAATTAAATATAGTGTAAAATATTATTAATATTATATTGTTTATATAAATTAAAAAAAAAATACGGAAACCAACAGCTGTCGGGGAAAATTTAATATTTATTTTCCCTGGATCTTTTCCTACTGCTTATTTCATTTTTCTGATCTTATTTATTATTTGTAATATAATTATTTATTATATATTTACTATTTTTCTTTTTTTATTATTATTCATTTTATTTTTCTCAATCGTTTGTCCGCTTTGTCGTGAGCCACTTGCTCGGATTTTCCCTCGCAGATTTTCCCCTGAATTATTTTTGTCCGTTTTGTGTAAAAACGGTCTGGCGCCTGCGTGCACTAACCCAGCCTGAGGAGCTGGTTCAGGCACACCAAAAATTTATTATTTATAATTTTATTATTGTTTAAAATTTATAATTTATCTTAATCTGAGGGAAATATTTAAAATCATTTATTAGTATTTATTATTATTTATTTTCCTTTTTTTTACACGTGGGTGACCGAATACGATATATCGAGGGAGTTCGCGTCTCCGTCGCGAAAATTGAGTAGATATACGTTATAAAATCATAAAAAGAAATCGATTTCTTAGTAAAAAATCAGTTTTTAATATTTTTTTTAATGTGACGTATTGTTTCGGAAAATTCCCCAAACTTGTCATTTCATCGGAAATTTAATGAGGAATTTAAAAAAAATAGTTTCAAATTTTTAGCGTTATCGTAACATGGTTAAAAATTGAAATTAAGAAAATAAACTTGTTTTTTTCAAGGTTCTTATGAACCGATATTTCTCACATTTTTTCTCAGACGCCACCATCATGCCCCAAAACGTATCCGGTAATTAGATCAATCGACTCACAAGGTGCTGAAAATAACAATTTTTACTGATCTTCAGTATTTTACGATTTATTTAGAAACGGTAATAGATAAAGATCTGAAACTCGCAGCGTCGAAGTATCTCATGATTTCCAACATTTACTGAAATTATGCGCCCGATACCTTTCTGGGGTCGATTCGGTATTCTGATCGTCCCATGGCCTTTATCCAAATGAAACGTCACGCATATCGTTTACAGCAATACTTAAATTTTAATAATTTATTTAAACTATTATGATTTAAGCTTTATATCATGAATTTTTAATGGTGCTTACTATTATTAAAAATTTTAGCGGTTTAATAATGAATATATTACAAGAAATCTACTCCTACTCCGGCTGTCAAATGCCTTTTTTTCAAATTTAGCTGACATGTAATTTAATAGTATTGTAATAATAGTTAACTTACATTTAATTATTCATAGAAGTTATGTTTCAGATTTCTAGGTTTAATAAATATTGGATTAAAGTAATTTTAATAAACCGCTGAAATAAAATGACCCAGAGAATAACCAACGATTTATTATAAGAAATGTTTTATTTTAATTAATTAGGATTAAATCTCAAAATACTATTGAAATGTTGCTTCTTATTCGATTGTAAGTCTATTTGAGTCATCATTTTTCGAAAAATTCCCAACAAATTGTAAATCACAAATGTTTTCCAAGTAAAAAATACCGATACTTTGAAAACTACTCATATAACAATCCTGTTTAATGCTTGGACAAACCTGGTCTCTAATTCGATAAAGCCTAGTGTCTTTTCCCACTTATGTGTCTTGCTGCAGATACTTGTGGCTACATTTCAACAGCAAGTCTAGTGCAAGCCTTAGTCTGAAAATTCATACCAGATTACAACTTAATTTGTGAAGAAGACTATAGTTGAAAATAGTTGTGCACAGTTAAGGCTCAAAATTGACCTTGAGCCTTAAGCAGATCTTGAGCAAGCCTTGTATAAGTACCTGCCGTAAGTTGCTGGCGCACGAAATACGTCAAACTGACTTAAATTTTTTTTATTTTTGGTTCAAACAATAGCTACTTGTTAGTTTAAAAAATTTGACTTCTTACGTAAAGACGTTGAATTTTATAGAATAAAATATTTTGTGTATGAATGAAGAAAAGCAAAATATTGACTTAAAAACAATTTACTTCCTTAAACAATTTTTTTTTTTCAACTAAAGTAATATATTTGTCACTTAAAACTCTTTAACCAATTTGGGTCGAAAAAATAACTTCTTAAATCAAAATAATCAGTATTAAGTGAAAATATATTTCAATTAAGATATTTTCCGTTTTCCTCAATATTCTCTTGACTCGAGACAATTCTCTTCGAACTAAGATTATCTTTCATTCAGAGTACCAAGTGATTTAAAGAAATATTTGCTTGCCTTAAGTAACTGATGCTCCTGAAAGTTTATTACCAAATCCAAGCAATAGTTTTCTTAAAATGAGAACTATAAATTTCACTTCAGATAAAAATGATCTATCTTAAATATTTATGGAAACAAGAAAAATGATTACTTTAATTTAATTTTTCTCTCTCTAAGTGTACAACCCTGATTAAACAAAACGATTTGTGATGAATAAAAACGATTAAAAATCAAATCATCATTAATCGTCATAATCGTCATGGATTTTCAGATTTAATCATCCCAAATCGTCAAAAGACGATTTATTATTTTTCGATTAATCACGATTAAACTTTGAAATCGTCTTTGATCTTCATTCGAAAAATTTAATCGTTTTTAATCATCAATTGACGATTTATGACGATTCGAAACGATTAAAACAATTTTAATCATCACAAATCGTTTTGTTTAATCAGGGAAAGAGATCTTATTATTCTTATTTATTTATGCACATATTTATTTAATATTATTTTTTTTTTTGAGGGCGACGAATCATAGAATGTACTTCTTACTCTCGACCGCAAGATTAACATCTCAACAACGTGACACACAGCAGGAGGTGTGCGGATAAGGATTGGCTTACTCGTACTGATATCCTTTAGATGGCACGTTCCAGGAGCCACAGTGGCGGCTCCTGAGACTCTCTTAACTCCAAAGGTAACGTCTCTGGTTTCAGTTTTCATTGCCGTCTATCTTAAAATTTTTTATTAAAGCGGCAAAATAAAATTATGAAAATGAAAATACAGATAAATTATTTTTAATTATATTTTTTAAAAATATAAAAAAATATTATGGACGTTGAAGAAATTTTTTTTGAATCATACCGACAGCTTAAATGCAGTCAGTGTTGTACAAGAAAGAGTCTCCACTGCGCTAAAATGAGGAATTACTCGACCACTTTCGGTCGGTAATATCACTTCCGTTTTTC